>NC_082352.1:8210249-8282749 GCF_027477595.1 Haemorhous mexicanus | reverse complement strand
AAGGTCTTAAACCACATGGAAAATGTGGATGCAAATGCAGGATTAGATTCTGAGTGTTTCCAGCCCCAGTGCTCATGTTCACCTTTAGATTTGCATCATGGTATGACATTATCTTTAAAAGCTATTCTTGACCTTTTTTCCCCCATCTAGAACCCTTTTATTTTGCTCCACAGCATTTTTAGTCTGCGTTAAAGATCAAAGCAAGATTTAAAGCTTTTATTACTTTCTAATGTCTTCCCTTTTTGTCTGCTTTTGCACCAGGTTATATCTCTCAGTAGTTTCAGTATTGCATTTTCCATCTGTGCTACCTTTTCCCATTTTTTCCATCATTTGTTAAACAAAATATTCTTGTCTCTAGGGTTAAATTCTGAATTCAGAGTTTTTTCTTTCTTTTCTGCTCTCTGAGTCAACATATTTTGTACATGGTTCCTATACATGGAGTTGCAGCAGAGGACTATGACATCTCTTCCTCAGAGTCCTATCTTGCTGGCAGAGAGAAGCAAATGGACAACCTGCAGTTTTGTCTTGGTGGCTTTTCATGTTGAAAATGAGAGAAGATCTAAGGAATGGCTCTGAGATTACCAAGCTGGCTTGTCAACTAATTTAAAATGCTTAAAATCTCTTTGAATCATTGAACTGCTTATGATAGGGCAGCCTATAGCTTCTTTCTGGTATATTTGAGTCATGTCTTATGCCTGAGACTACACGGAAACTTCTGCTTCTCCTCCGTGCTCCTTGCTCTGCTCTGAGTGCTCCAGGAAGTGCTGCTCTGGTCCTGGGCTGCAGCTGCACAGCTGGTGGCCACATTTGGTGCTAATGGCATGCTTTGAAGGGACACGTCAGTAGGAGATCAGCATACGTAATGCAGTGGGAGGTTTTCAGCATCTGTACCTGCTCCACCACCTTCAGAGGCCCAATCACCTCGGTGGCCACGCTCAGGCATTGCAGAGTCAAGATGTAAGAGAGGCAAGTGGGAGCCTTGGCCCCAGTCTCAGACAACAGATGCTGGAGACAATAAAACCTTCTCAGAAAAGGAAGCAATTATTGCAGCTTTCTAGCCAACAGTTACCTTGCGCTTATAAATGATGGTGATGTCCATGATATAACACACATTGCTGAGCACATGATCACTGTCGTGGGCTGCCACTGGCTTCCCTGCTGATGCCTGACACACTGCTTGTAACCCATTTTATGTAGCCTGCAGGACAAAGGTGCTCTATAAAATGAAACTGGCCTCAAAATCATGTAATGTGCTGTTTGTCCCTGTGTCCCCCAGCTTCCTCTGCAATATTCTCCTCTGAGTCAAAGCTGTAGCCAGGTAAATTTCACTGTCTTAATCGGGCATTTGCAAATGGTGCCAGCCAAAAAGTCATTTGCATGGGCAAGTTTGCCAAGATTTACTTAGGAATTTATACGAAGAACTAGCACAGTACCAAAAATGTAGTTTTCTCTCCTTTCAGGTTGCAACCTCTTTTGAAACATCTCTTGCTGCCTTTCTGTTATCATTTAATTTCCACATGCACAAATAGAGGATTCATTCCCAGTTCTCTTGACTATAACATATCAACCCTCTCGCTAACATCCTTAACCTCTGCCCTGAGAAAACTAATCATCTCTCTTGTTAGCTCAGTCCCTTTTAGAGATGGCAGTGCACAAAGCACACCAACACTTCTCCACTGTAAGTAGCGAAGTGATGCTTCTCCCTTCTTGGTTTGTTCCACAGCTTCCACACTGATTTGTGTTGTACGATTCAATCTTCTGAATCACCCTTAATGACATCTATTATCTAAAATCCATTGGGCACCACTACTTCAATTAATTACACCACCTCTCTCTTTTCATACCTGCTCTTGTACCTACCCAGTCACTGCCCTTAATGTCATCCTATTTCTCCTGAGCTAAGCTTCCAAAGCACTCATCCAGCAGCGCAGGCAGCCGGCTCTGTCCTCCGGCAGAACGGCTGAGAGTGCTCGTAAGGAGTGTTTTCTTGCCTCCTTCCCTCAAACAAAAGCAATCCTTATATTATAACAGGGAGTGGAGGAAGGTGCTGTGGGTGACACTGCCAGAGAGGGGTTCCAACCATTCCATTTGGATTTAGAGACACTGTTTGTACAGACATGAGCTGGGAATCTCAGTGGTCAGATGTGCCTAAGGTTCGCTAAGAGTTGAATTTTTGCCGAGAGCAAATGGACCTTTTGAAGATCCCAGATTTTTTAGCAGGTGTGTTGTTCAATCCTATGCATGGGACTTAATCACAATGAAGTGATTTCTACTATATTAGTATATCTTAGAACAGTGCAACAGTCAGCCATTCATCAAGCTCAATGAAGCATATTTAAGTTTTCTAGAAGCTTCCCATTCATGTGATACTGAATTCTTGACTATTCATAATAGTAAAATACAAATGAAGCCTTTTCAGGCAGCAGAGGCTGTACAAGGAGAGCTGGTTATTTAGAACAGGAGTGATTTGGCAGACTCAGGATTGTTTGTTAGAGGGCTGTCCTGCACAGGAGGTAATTTAGAAGTCATATTTTTCAAAATAATTTTCCTATAGATCCTTCTCCTTCCTCAGTTGAATGAATTGAAAGTCAGAATAGAGACCCATTGATTATTCTGGCTTCAAGGATCATGAAGAGGTTAATTAGGGACTGATAAAAAGTTCTCTGGGGCAGGGGTCATATCTTTGTATGTATTTGCATCATGACTAATACAGTGTCCCTCTGAGCCTACTGGGGCTGTGGGGTTCTTTCATAACATAAATACTATTTAATAGCACTTCAGAAAGTGGCAGTTTTCAAATCTTTACCTTTTTCAGAGCCGTGTCCAAATTTCTAGGACAATTTGAATGTGGCAAAAAGATTGGTTTCTCATTTTGATTCCTTCAGAGGGTTGTCATCAGTGGAAGAGTTCTCCTGTACTGACATGAATGTAATCTCAGACTTGGGAGGGAGCCCTGTGCATCAAACCAGCATGCAGACAGAAAAGCTCATGGTTCTCCTGGGTGTGTTTAGATGTTTTCCTCATTGGATCCAAGGTGCATGAAGCTGTGAAGCTGAGGAGGTGAGTGCATCTTTCCACTTATCCCACTGAGAAGAGCTTGGAACCCTGAACCTGGAGGTCTTATGGGAGACCTGCATCTTCTCCTTGGCAATTATCTGCATTTTTCAGACTCCCCTGAGGGGATGAGGGCCCCATCCATGGCACACAAATGCCTCCTGTGGGATCTGGTAAGTGCAAGTATCATAGATATTTGATGGTGGTATGGTGATGGGGAGGGATAGTGTCAAATAAGTTACTGTAGGTGTCTGATACTGTAATTTCTTAGTGTTCCTGGTCACTCTGCAGAATCACAAGTTTATGGTTTCTGTGCCCCTATGAAGGAACAAACAAAAAGGATCTCTGGGCTGTTTATGAGAAGCCTTGATCCTCCTAGTTCCTACTTTAAAGAGAAATAGGACAGCAAAAGAAGCAAATCACAACAATCAGTATAAAATAAGAGCTAGAAAGTATGTATCTGCCTTTCCCAATGTTTAAATTTGCTCTGAAAATATTCCTATAAATTTAACCTCTACTAGCTGGGTAGGATCAGCCTTATGCATCTCTGCTCATACAGCTGATTTGTACTCCCAAACCCATAATTTGGCCTTTTAGTCATCAAGAACTGATATCTGTCCCTGCTTTATCAAACAGCTTTACTCTTATCCTAGTGACTAGTGACTTTTTCCCTGCCTTTTTCCCTCTTCCCAGTCCTACAAATATTTGCCCACGGAGCTAATTTTCTCTTGATTTTCTGCTAAACTAGTTGTTTCTACTTCTCCTTGGCTCTGGTGCAAGAAGAAATCCCCAAAAGCGAGAAGGACAACAATTCTCAAATCAAGACTGAACCATCACCTTTCTTCACATACATCCCCCATATCTTTTCTGTGGCTCTAAAGCAAAACACTGCAAGCTTTGTTCCTATTTGTTGTGTTTTCCCCGTTCCTGCAGGTTGCAGTGTCTATGTGCAAGATGCCAGTGGTATTAAGAGCCTGATCTATTTTGTCACGTGGGCCAAAAAGTGATTATAGATTGCATCTGCTGGCAAATTTGGTTCACTTTCCTGCTTTCCTTGAAACTCATGAATGTGGCCAATACACTGGGAGAAGAACCCCAGTGGGTCTGGCCTGCCACAGGCCACCCAGAACATTCCAAGGCATGAGATAATGGGCAAAAAATCCAATGCTGGTCATGGCTTAAACACAAGCTGCAACTTGGTCTCTTCCTTCTCTTCTCTGCTAAGGGGATTGGAGTAAGATACAGGAAAGAAAATAAGAGTGGCATTTTCTACAGGAAATGGCCCTCACGAATATGTCTCTGTTAATAATTACAGAGCTGGTTTTATTTTGTTCAATGCACTGCCTCAGTTTTGGATCCACATCAAGAGCAGCATATGCTCTCCAAACTAAAATATGTGCATATCTGATTTTTGACAAAAAAATTATTTAATTGATCTCTTCCTACCCTCTCCTCTCCCCCTCCTTCTCTTCCTGTCTTTTTTGCCCATTTCTTTACTAATTCCATAATATAGTAAGCCCCCTATTATGAAAGAAATCCGAATTAATTTAAATACAAAATATAAAGAATTAACCTTACAGCAAAACAGATAACAGAAAAAAGAGATAGTTTTCCCTGTCAAGTGACAGCCTTCTCGTTTATTATCATTTTAACAAATTAAGTTGCAAAATTGGCATTATTTCAGAACTGTACAAAATGTAATGACTCTACGAAATATATTGAATTTTTCAAGTATTAAAAATCCCTTAGTTTTGAAAACGAATCACTGGAAATGATCCTTAAGGATCCCAAGTTTTTTGTGCCATTTCTATACTATGCCTGCACAAAATCTAATGGCATTTGCTGAGTTAATCCTGGATATTCCATTGTTTTGGTATTTGTACTCTATTAGTTAAATACAACATGGGTGAGAAAATCAAAGGGAAGAGATGTTGTTAAAATAGGAGAAAATATTTATCCTTGAGATGTAAGAAATACTTGTCACCCAAAATAAATCTGGCTTAAACTCTTTAAGTCTTAAATAAATTGGAAGTTAAAATAAGTTTTCAGTATTAAAACTCTCTCCCCCTGAAAGTGTGTATTTGCACGTGTGCGTGCACGTGGGTGTGTGTCTGTGTGGAAGGGAACAACATGTACTAAAATTAACTTCTCCTAAACCTTGTTCCAGCAGCCTTGAGAGCTGATATGTGGTGGATGCCATACAAAAAGATCTCAGTGATACAGATATAATCCTGTCTAGGACTACCAGCTCTAGAAGGCATGGGGATGAACTCCACCTGTAACGTGTATTTATTTATTTTTTATTTTTAAATTTTACTGGTGGATATGCAGAAGCCCAGGGACAGTGCAGGGGTAGCTGGAGGGGGCAGTTGCAGAGGCTGGGCTAGGGAGAGCACAGGGCATGGGAAGGGCATTTCCAAAGGGGACAGAGGGTGCCAGCTGAGGTGGGAACTGCTGCTGTCTGATGTTCCAGCAGGATGGAAAGGAAGCCAGGGAGAGTCAGAGACCCCCAGGATGGAGGCTGCTCTCCCATGAGGTCATCATCACAAATGTTATAACTCAAAAATGTGAGATCTTGTCAAAAATGAGAAATATGGATGGGTGTGGCAAGAGCTACATGCGTTTCTCCCTCAAGCTCTCTCTTCTGGCCCATGCACGCGTTGTGTCCCTTCAGCTGTCCCCGTGCCGTGGGTCACTTCCTGGAAAATTGGTGCAGCTGGTTCTGCTGCCTCGGTGTGTGCATGATAATCTCACCATTTTTGCTCAGTCCTTGCCAGCATTTTCTCTCCCCAAGCCCTCCAGAAGCATTCCCTGCTAGCATGCCTTTCCCAGTACCACCTCTGCTCACGTCTGTGCCGCGCCTTTGCCTGTCCTTCGCTACATCTGTGTCTTTGCCCTCCGAGAGAGTGCCCTTTTTCCTGTTGGCAGCCCTTGCATAGGTGCAGTGTGTTGTGCTGCCTCTCTTCTCTGTCTCACTCTATTCCCTTTCCTGCTGATGAGACCCATGTTGCTTTGGCAGAAAAACTAAAATACAGTAGTTCATCAATCCAAAATCCACTATGATGCGCTTGTCTGACAGTGGGGGTTTGGCTGAAGGTGATTTTGACTATGAGCTTTACTCTTCTTTTCCTTTTAAAGTGGAAGAGAACTGCGAGACTTTATGTCTACTATAGATTTTACAAAGAATTTTTTTAAAATTGTGTCTTTATTGGTGGGCAGTGTAGAGAAATTGCTTGATATGAGAAGATATGGAGAAGAGAATTGGTGCTGGTGCTGGTGCCAGTGCATGTCCTTATTTTGGAAATGGTGAGCACTTTGTGTCTCATTCTCAGGGCAGGGATTCCTAGTCCAGAAGAAAAATGGCTGCGGCTACTGGTGCCACCAGGGCTGGTTTCCTGCAGCAAATCCAACCTGGAGAGAGGTGTGGCTGCAGGAGAAGTGCCTGAGCCTTTTACAGTTGTTCAGATGACTCTAGAGAATCCCATGTGACATTACAAGGGCCAAAAGGTCATCTATTATAGCCATGATAACAAAAACATCAGGATGGGACTGTGAGTGGTTTGGGAGGGAATCTGCTCCCCTTCTTCCTGTAATCCTCTGTTTAAATTAAAATGTTGTTGAAAATTCAAGCATTCCTCTTGAGCTTTTTGGTAGCATAAAACTGATTTTGGTGTCCTTGGGTAAAATCTATGTTCCTTGCAATATTGAACACGATGGTCCCTGCCCTGCAGGCTCCTGCTCTTCACACTAGCAGTGTCTGTATGCCATCAGCACTGAAAATGGCAAGTCATCTGGAAGCCCTCTGGAATCACTTTATCTTAAAAGGTCACATTTAAGAGTAAAAAAATTAAATTGAATAACCCATTTGTAACTTCATCTGGAAAGGGTTGGAATCCGATAGAGAACAGACTTGTAAAGATATTTGTGCACTTCTCATTCTGGGTAGTGACTGGTGTGCCATGTTTGCATCCCTTTTACAGCCAACCCATGCCTAAAATCAAACTAAGCCATAGCAGCAGCAGAGCAAACATCAAGGTAGGGCTGATCTCTGAGCATGCTGACGGCTGGGAGAGGAGCCCGTGCTTCCCTTGAAGTTCCAACATCAAAGATGACGAATAACTCCCTTCTCAATGTCCCAATTTCTCACATCATCTGAGTATCCTTTGGCAGCAACAGTTGGCCCAAGCCTTGGAGCAGCAGCTGGTAAGTCCAGAGGCAGAACTGTGGTGCCTGTGGCATCAGATGTACTGGAAACCTTTCTAAACTCTATTTTGAAGTTTCAGCATTTCTGTGGACCTAATTATAAGACATAGATTCCAATGACAGGCTGTGTGTGAGATTATGCATGGTGGCAGGGCTTATCCAAGGGCTGAGTGGTTACTGGCTGCTCTTTAAGGAGAGGACGTGGCTGGCAGCACGGGGAGACATGATGCAGGCTTAGTCTGTGACCAGGCCAGGAGACTGAGCTGCAGCTCAGATGAGCTCTCCTGGCTTCTCCCTTGGCTTGCTGTGTGGCATTGGGTGAGTCCCTTAACTCCTCTATGCAAAAGTGGGCCTGTGATTAAGGTGGTGTTGCCAGCACCTGCTTGAAGGGCTGCTGGGTGTTTGCATATGCTGAGTGCTTCAGGGTCTCTATGGACTCATGGAAGCATGTGCAGATAGGTGTATACGTGGATACATTTACATATAAAATGAATCTATTTTTTATATCTATATTTATACATATATACATATATATATATATGTATATATATATATATATATATCCACACACACACACGTATATATATATAGAGTAGATGTATCCACCCATGCACACCTATTATATGCATTTGCATGTGTGAATGCACCTGCAGAAACTATTGTTTATGACAATATAATCTTATTTCACTGAGTCACCACATCTGAGGAGCATTTTGGTGTTGTGAAGTGAGCTCCACTGATTCCAGGTCCTGGCTGTCAGAAATCAGCCAGCTCATACCTGTGCACACCTTCTTGGTCATCTCGGTGTGCTCCCTGCTCTCCCTGTACTTAAAAATAAAGCATTTAGCTTTAGAAGTGCCTTAAGCATGACCGGGAAGTTGAAGGCAACCTTAACTATGGAAGACCCTGGGATTTGCAGTGCACAGGGGTTTTGTGGTGAGTGCTTGGACTGTGAAGCCTTGACACAATGGGATGAATTGTACCATCACTTCTACTGGTAAAGTCCCTCATCACGATGGACAGGGCTCACTGGCACAACAGTTCCTGAAGCAAGAGTGAGCCCTGGAGTGCTTAAATATCATTTTCAGAGGAGCCAGGATGACAGTAGATCCCACTAAAATTTGCTTATTAGATCATTTAGATGTGAATCTTCAAAGCAGTGTCTTGGAATTAAGTAACTTAAATTTCAGTGAAAATTTCAGCCTAACTGCTCCAAATTCTGTGGAAAACTAGTCTGCTGCTTTAGTGAAGTAAAGTTCAGTGGCTCCTCTTCTGTTACAGGTGTCAGCGAATAATAATAATAATAAAAAAATTGAGTTGTGCATTGCTGAATCTACCAAGGATTCTTATTATACATTTATAAAATAAACCCTAATGGCTTTTTGGAGTGGTTATGGTGTAGTCTGTCAATGTATATTAAGATTACTATGATAGCACATAGCCTTTATGATAAAAGCATGCAAATTAACATAGAAATCTGCAGAACTTTGCATATTTCCCTGTAATTTAATACAAACAGATCCAGATTTACAGAACCGTGTGCACAGAAATCGTGTGTGCACATTTTTTGCATGTGCATTGCTGACCTTAAGCAGGAGAGCAAGAGAGAGGAACAGCTCACATGGTTCAGATCTGCTCTGAGCTCTGCAGCTCTGCATGCCAAATGAAACACAAGGCGACTTTTGATGGCCAAGTGAGCCATCAAAAAGGTTTTTTTAATGGAAATGCTGTCACACTCTTAAGTAGAGTACTGCTGCCAGGCATCACATCAATAATGCAAACTTTGGAAGACAATCTTGCAAACTAAATAGCCAAGAATTCTGAAGTATTTCTATAAAGAAAAAAAGAAAAAAAGAAAAAAAGGTGATCATTATGAAGAGGGGGGGAAAGCCATCAAGTGAAATTTAATTTTGCATTCAGATTTATTATTGCTGTCTGTTCCCAGTGCTGAAATGCCTGTTTACTTGCAAAGGACAGTTTCTTTCCATAATGAATCATAGTAACACTTAAATTAAGCACAGTAAAAGAATGGTTAATGTCATAACACGCTGACAATTTAACCTGGCCAATATTTTTATTGCCTTGTACAATAAACCTAACAGAGCACAACTTGCTTTTTGACTGGTGGAAAATCGGTTATGAACCGCCAGGGAATGACCAATTTTTCAAATGCAGCCATTCAGTCACACTATAGCCACTAATACTTTTTTTTTCCTGTACACTATTGCTGTTATAATCTTTTGAGGATATTTTATCACGGCAATAACCTCCTCAAAATCAGTCTTTACTGCAGTTAATGACTGGACAGCTGGAGCATTAACTGGCCTTGGCTTTGCCTCTAGCCATTAACTAACAAACCAGTTGTTATCTGCAGGTAACAACCAATTTCTTGTAGAATTTTCTTGATAAAGTGTCTCACTGGATAAAAGTTGTGGGTTTTTTCCCCTCTTCTTTCCTCAGCTAAGATTTAGCAAGTGTGGGATAATGCACAGAGAAAGAATTGCAGAGAAGTAGCAGTAAGCAAGAGCATGGCAAAATAAGTTAAATTACAAACCAAAATCCATAAAGCACTGATTGTTTACTGCTGCCAGAATCTTAGTAGCATTAATAAAAGATTGCTCTGTTATGTCTTGGTCACTTGGGTGTGGTGCCTGGGCTGAATTCAGGAGTGGACTTTGGGGGCTGTGTCACCAGGCACTGCACAGGGTGTCCCCTGGGAGCATCCCCACGTGGCACAGCCCTCCCCAGGCAGAGGGGGACAGCAGCAGGGACATGGCAGCTGCTGGCCATTCAGGCACAGACTAAAACGTGGAATTTCTAAAGTGCCCTTCATCTTCTCAGCCAGTACCGAATGAAGACACAAGTTTAATTCTGTATATGTTATAGTTTGTGAAATGGGTGTTATTTTTGAGGGCCTTCATAAAAATTTAGCCTTTTTTGCTTGCGGTTCAAAGTTATGAAATGTTCACCTCTGTTTTGTTGCACCATTATTTTAAAAGTAGGGTTAGCAGATTCAGATGAAATCAGTGCATTACTGAGGGCTTTAAAGAGGAGATCCAAGGCATCATTAAATAGAAGCAGAATAAGTAAAATGTACAAATGAAACACCCATAAAAAGCCAAGCTCTATCATGCCATAAACAATGATGTTTTAAAACTCTTAATAGGCTTAATAACAGTTTATTATTTTACCTTAACCCTTTTAAATGCCTTGTTTTTCCAGCTTTTATCTTGGTGGTTCTAAGCTGGTAATACCAGTTCTTAAATTTTCCCCTCTAGGTATATTTTCCAGGAGTGAATACGAAGAAAAAGTAAATGCAGCCATGCATTTGCTTTTAGAAAACACAGTAGGCACTGTGCCCAAAACCCTTCCTGGGCTGGGCTGTGGGATACAGCAAATATCTTCTGTCCCTACTACTTACAGAGGATTTCTATAGCTGAAGGTGAAAATCCTGACTCAGGAGGAGCCTGAACGACAGGTCAGTGTCTCCCAGGGGTCAGGAGCCTCCCAGAGTGTCTGGGTGTGCAGCCTCCCTCATAGCTCCCATCTGCCCCACACACAGGGACCATGGCCTGCCCTCCCTCCACTGAGGGATTTTATGAGTTTCCAGATGTTTCCACTGGAGTCTTTTGCAAAACATTTTATTGTCAACCAGAAATAAAAAAATTAATAACAACCAGAATTTCAAACCAGAGAGTCGATTTCAAATTGTGGCATTTTGAAATTATTTTATTCTGGGAAGGTTTGGGGGATTTTTGGTGGTAAGGGTTGTTTTGCACTTGGAATTACTGTGTTTTCTGTGCATATACAAGTTGTTCCCTTTCTTTTTGGTGTCCATGTAGAACTGGCTCATGCTGTGGGAGATTTCCTTTGGACATTGATGTAGGAATAGACCCCTTCACTGCATGTGTACTTACTGCCAATATTGGTTGCAATTCAAGCATTTCCAGCAATTTGAATGGATCCAATGATTTTAAAATCATTCTTAATTTCATATGCCTACTCCTTTAATCTCTTTCAAACTACTGAAAATGTAAGGCATTCTAAACATTCCTGATCATTTTTCACTGCTTTGGCCCCATAAAGCCAATCTTTTCCAAAGTTAAGCACTTAAAAATTTGAAGTACTCCAATAAATTTAAATTGGCATATTCTGTGCATATCAATTGAGAATTATTAGAGCATTAATGCCTAGGAGTGATGGCTGAGGGCATGCAAACCAGTTCATACATTGATTTTTAATGGCTTTTTATTGATTCTGTGCTTTTTAAACTTGATACCCTTAGGTTGCCTCTTACATAGAGCTAACAGGTTTGTGATGATGCACCAAGTTCAGAAGAGGCATCGTTTTCCTCTTACACTTTTTCTTTTCTCCTTAGGGCTTATTATTATAAATTGCCCAGATGCAAATAGCAAATATACTTGGTCAGTGGCTTTAAAAAGAGTGATTGTCACTTTAACAGGATATGGCTCATCATGTTTCCCTGGCTTATCTGTAGACCAGATTTCTGTTGAAACCTTTAAGGGCCTTTCTTCCCCTCAGTGTGAGCACACAGTGCTCACCAGCAATGATGGATGCTCTAGACCTGCCCTGACAGGATTCTTAGTAATTTTTAAACGTCAGTCTTAATTTGTCAGGCCAAGATATTGTAGGTGTCATAAAGCACAAAGTGAAAATGCACCTTAGTACTTTTACATTTTGAAAATGATTCATTCATATTATGGATACAGACCTCTGCTCTTGATGTAATTCCACTGCATTTATTAATACTTTGGTATTAACCTGTTACCCAATACATTGTCACTGCAACCTGTGCTGGTGCTAACTGGGGCAGGCGGGTTTTGTGCTGGTGGAGGAGGAGGAGGAAGGCTGGGGATGGGGCACGGGCTCAGAGGAGAGCATTTGTGGCATTTGTGGCTGGTCTGGGCTGTGGGGGCAGCTGGTGGCAGCCTGGGGACGTGTCCAGCTGGTGGATCAGGAAGGCTCAGGGAAGCGCCGCTCTGAACCAGCCACACCACCACCCTTCCTTGGGTGTGAGATGTGCTCTTGCCAGAGTTTTCCTATGTGGGTCATAACGGGACGAGGGAGAATATTTCTAATAGATTCAATTCTTGTGGGTTTTGCAGTGCTTCTCCCCTGCTGCTGGGGCTGTGCCGTGTGAGCCTTTTCGGGAGGCAGCGATTCCAGTTTCATTTCATGGGGAACCAAACGCTCACGCTGCATGGCTGTGATGCTGTTGTTTGTAATTCCCTTGCTGAGGCTCTGCCGGGAATCCTGGTGACCATCAGACGCAGGTGTCTCTGTCCCCCCGCCCTGAGATCCCCTCTGGCTGCGGTTAAGGCACGTAGCAGTCCGAGGAGACATTAATTGCTGTTAACTGCGATGGGCACTGCTGTAGTTGGGCTTTGTTTAGGGCAAATTCCTCTGCAATTGCATTGTTAGAAGCCACGGGTCTGTTAAAGTCGGAGTTATTAGGCCATGTGCCTTCTGTGTGTTGTCATAGCCAGAACAACACCAGTGTAAACGTCTATGCTGGGCAGGGGAAGTGTTAAGTGAAGAATAAAAACAAGCCCAAATTCCCATTTGGAAACTGCATGCCTCAACAAATACCACTGTTCATAGCGAGTTATTAGCTTCTTGGTTGTAATTCTGGTCCTTTTCTAAAGGGAGGTGGAAAAAAGCATGTAAAAGAGATTTTTGACACTTCACGGTGTATTGAATGAACAGCAGAGAGCTCCCCAGCCTGCCCGCTCCCATTTACAGTTTGGATGTGGCTGAGGTAACACTTCTTTCTCCTTTTCTACAAGATTCCCCCTGTTTTGTGGTGGCAGCACCCTAGACACCCCGGAATGCATGTGACTAACACGTTTTCAAATTACAAACCTGAAACGTCCCTTTTTCTGAGGCTGGTGGGTAAGATGCACATGTAAGAAGCCTTTCTGTGCCCCCAGATGGGAGGGAGGTCTCTGCTGTGGGCAGTGCCAGGGCTCACTGGTGGGCAGCAGCTGCTCTTCCTCACAGGGTACCAAGGAGGGGAGGATGTCATGTCCTGCGTGACAGGGGTGACCCCCACACTGGGGGCTGGCAGGGGTTGCCTCCCTGAACGTGTGACGAGGAAGTGGGAAGTAGTTAATGCCCTCTGGGAGGTTTAGGGGAGTGTTTGCCGGTGGACTTGGCTGAACTGAACTTCCATGTATGTATCTGAACTGAGTATTCTTAAGTTTACTTGTTACAGACCATCCACTCTGAACTGTGACTGCATGTGGCTGAGTTTCTAACAGCTTCCAAATTCTAAATGTCCCTGTTTTTATTAGGCCAGCTATGTAAGAGGGACCTGCATGAAGCCTTTTTCTCCTTCTGAATGTACAGTTGTCACCTTCTTTTGTTTTTGCTGTGTGCCTTTCAGAATTAGAAGATTAGGAGTGAGAAATGTGATTTATATATTTATTTAGAAGCCACTCTGAGTAACAGCACATTTACTAGCTTGGTTCATTTTTATGAATCTGATTCATTGCTTATTAAACCAATGGAAATCTTTCCATTGTTTTCAGCTGGTTCTGGCTCAGAACTTCTTGGTGCTTGACAGTATTTAGTAGGAGCTGAAAGATTTGAACTTCTAAATCATGCTATAATATGGTCTTCTGCCATGCCTGTTTCTTAATTATATGCATAATCCCAGTGTCTGTTGCTGTGTATTTCTGGTTGAGCAGTTTCTGTTTAGTTAAATTTTCACAAATACAGTGTAATGAAACAGTTAAACAAAATATCATCGATATTATATTTGTCAAAAATGAGAAACTAAATACTGAGATCAGTTTTATCCATTCATTAGTTTATGGACACTGAGTCCTCTGAGGAATGTCACAAATTCCCTGGCTGTGTCTCAGTGCTAGATTTAGCATTTGGATCTTTGATTTAATGGAAAGATACATTAAAAACTGATACAGTCAGACAGGTCCCAGAGGGGTGTACATCTATGTCGGCTCTTACGTCACAGTTCCCTCAGTCGAGATTTGGCAGGAGGTTCTTTTATCCAGAAGTTGTTCTGGAATGTGCCAGGCACCTTTCCTAGGCTCAGAGTGTTTTCACATGGCACAGATGCCCTGCCTCAGCCTGCCCAGCAGGGCTCTCGGGGTGTGTGGCTGGGAGAGGTGTCCCTGCGTGTCACCCCCACACCTCTGGGCTGTGCCAGAGGGGCTGTGCAGGAGCCAGCCTCCTCCAGAGAGCCCTGGGAATTCCCACAACTCTCCTGTGCTCTGGAACTGTTTGCATTTTTAGCAAAGTTCAGTGTGATCGTGGTTTATTCCTTTATATTGACTTGCTAAATATATTCCAGTAGCTGTCATTTCCCTCAGGAACCTTTACTGAATCCATGGGTTTGGAGCTACTATTATAACATATTACAGGACAATTAATTTGTAAGCACTGTAACCTGTCCTAGAAAGCAGATTCTGAGAGGAATACTTTTATCCTTATAATTTAATGTATCATGTAATGAAAACTAATCTATGTAGTTCAAATTCAGACATTAAAACAAGTTAAAAGGGTCAGCATATACAATAAATTTCCCTTTGCCAATTTACTCAGTTAATTTAGACATTGCCTTTTCACTTAACTCATTAAAACTTTCTTGCCAAGTTTACTTATCTGTGTTAAGGGTACAATTAATATTATAATTTTTAATTATCCACTTGGTTTTATCAGAGCCAAAGTGTTTCCTTAAGTGTGAATATCAAAATAGAGCCTATATTTTTTAAGAACGTGAAGCACTGCAATTTCACTAATTCCTTAATAACACAAATATTTGTGTATCTTTTTCCTTACTGTGTATGCATCAATTGTTGTGTTGTCGTATTTTATTTTATAACCTTAGCATAATATACTACTGAAAGCTATATTTTGTACTACTTAATTCTGTACCACTCATTCTGATTTATGGCATCATTTTGTTTCCAGCTCACTCCTTATCTTCAAAAGGCTTGATCCAAAACTCATCAAATTCAGAGGAATAGATCCCAGTGGGCTTTGGATTAGACTAGTAGGGTGAAATTGTGGACTTCATGAAGTTTGCATTACATGTGCAGATATGCAGCGCTGAGATTACTTGATAGATTTCTAATTCAGCTTCTTCTATTTAGGAGCAAGTTCTTGAGAATCCTGGCCATGCACTTGAAATTTAAGAGACCATTTTAGTTGCATATATTCATCCATTTTCTTACTATGACATTTGAGAATACATTTATTTGCCAGTTTGATTTTATCATCATTATGGAGGGCTCATGTTTCTAATTTCTCCTACAGTCTCTTGAATTGTTAATGTTAACTCCTACTGAACCCAGCCTTGTTTCCTAACAGAGGGATGCCATCCTGAACTGGTATTGATGCTGAGCTGTTAAAAATACTTTCTTCAGGAATGACAGGTTTACAAGTCAAAATAAAGGACAGCTCATCACAAAAGTATGGAAAGGCATTAATGCAGAGGACACCTGGTAAATAATATTACAACATATTTATCATGTTATTTCTTAGTTATAGATGTATGGAGTGATAGATATAGAATTATGAAATTGATTTAAGTTCTTCAGTGCAGCAGAAGCTGTTTTGTCATCTCCAGTGCTTTTGCTTTTCTTTTTCACTTGACATTGTTAAATTGAAACACCCTGGACATATCTTCCATTATATACCAGCTTGAAAATTCCTGGGTTTGCCATTAACTTGATAATCCCTAGTATTCTGTCTGGCTATGTATACAGACTGCTGCACATGAATCCATTTTATTAAATAAATACAGAGGGAGTGTGTTAATGTGGAATGATTGCAGCAGATACTGGTAGATGATCGTGTGTGCTACGAGCTACCTCAAAATGCATTTGTGATATATGGCTGTGCTGCCTGATCCATGGCTATTGTGCAGCTGATTAGCTGTGCTGAGAAATTACTCATTCCCTTGTATTAACTACACTGTTTAACTGCACTGTTTCCACCAATCAGTATGAAGTATGCCAACTTTGTTTAGCCTGTGCACTTGTGCAATGATGAACAAGTAATGCATAAAACAAACCCTCCTACCTAATCAAACATTCCTCAGAGATTTGAAAACAGAAACAAAGGGTAAATCCATTCCTACATTATAATGGTAAAACAAACTAAAGTTTGACATATGTATATGGAAACTATGAACGCATGATATGAATATTTTTTTAAACAACAACATGTTTGAATTATTAATAAATGCAAAAAATATGTTTTAACACAAAATGGAACAATTGGAAGGATATATTTCTTCAGAAGCACAAGGATCAGGAAAGATCTCAATTGAATATAAACATTCTTTTTTTCCCCTCTTGCTTTCCATTTTAGCTTTTCAAATGTCTGTCTCATGGTTGTAGTTGGAGAAGTTTCCCTTTTTCATCCCTGAACCTGCAGTACAATCTTCACTCTCCAAGTATTTAATAAATGAAGTTTGTTAACCCTCAGGGTGTGAAACCCATTTTTCTCATCTTGTCCTAGGGTGCTGGGTGTTGAGGACAGCTGACGAGCAATCCTTTAGAAAGGACTGCAGAGCCATCCAGGAAAGGGCTTATATTTAATTTTGCCATATATTCTGGCTGCCAGGTTATTTGATTTTAAGATAATTAATGGATCTCTTCATGGGTATATTTTTTCTTAGTCATCAAGAAAGCTCAAAATATTTTATAAGAGTGATTTTATTGGAGAGTAGTAAATATTGATGGAAGGAGATACCAGAAAGTTCAGGGAGTTCTGGACTTTATTTTCCTATATTTGAACAAGAACAGTGCTTGTAGATTTGAGGGGGACTGTGATGAGAGACCACTGTAGGCATTTTCACTGGTGACTACACATTAGTTAGGGGCTTTCATTCTGCTCTTCCCTACAATTCTTATTGGATTTTGTGGCTGCTGGGTGAACAGATAAAGCACAAAATACTCATCACTAGAAATGCCACGTATAAATAAAATCCTAAATTGAAACCATCATAAGCAATTCAAAATAAAGACAACAGAGTCTTTAACATTAAGCCCTTAGGGGGAACAGAGTGAGGGAACAACTCTGCCAACTTTAACTTTGAATTCCCAGTTGTGCATTGGCTTGTACCCCAACTTTAACATTAATCAGAAGCTTCTCTGCATTTCATCTCCTCATTTGCAAAAAAATCTTTGCTAAAAGGTTATATAAAACTCATTATTTACCTGAGTGACCAGAAAGGCTCTCAAAGTGCCATTCCAAGCTCTCGGGTGAATGCTTATTTATAGTTTTTTAATAGGCATTCATTACCTGATGGATTGGAAAGACTCTTTCTGAACCAGTTCCTGTCTATTGGTTAAATACAGATTGATAACTTTTTCTTAAAAAGCTTATTATTAACCAGATATGCTCATCACCTTTGGATTTCTAAAGTGGTGATTAGTTTTAGCTTCCAAGGGTTTATTCAAGATATTTTTTTGGTGTAACTTGAATTTTGCCCAGTGGGCCATATTCTGGAAATTAATTACACTAGTGCAATGCTTGCAAAACCCTGACTGAAGCAGTAACATAAGCCTGTTTGCACAAAGAAATACCTCAAACCTATATTGCTGCTCATACATTGGGTAGTCCAAGCACAGGGCATAGAGGAGGTAAAAGGGTGCAGCCCGTTTTAAAATTCCTGTGAGCTTGGTTGGAAACACATTGTTAGGCATATTTTGATGCCTAAAAAGACATAACAAGTCCTATTCACACCTCTGTGCAATTTGCACAGTCTTTGAGCTTCACTGATTTTGCTTGGTGTATCATTCTGCTTTTGGGGATTTGCTTCTAGCTTATATTACTGTAGAAACAGAAAAAAATCCAAAAAAACTCACAACCCACAGAGTTTTTAGAAATGCAGTTTGGCAGTGTGGGCTCAGAATCCCTATGCAGAATACCTCTTTGGGTGGCTGTCCGTGCTGCCATCCTTTGTGAGCTGAGATTTACCCCATCTCTGCTGTGCCTCCCTTGTCAGTGCCCCAGGCAGTGCTCCCTTGGCAGGGCTCCACAGGCGGGCAGCCCGGCTCCTCACCCACCTCTGCAGCTGTTAGCACATCTGTGGGGCTTCAGAGAGACAGGCCCTGGCTAAAGAGGTGTGAAACAACACGGCCGTGCACGTTCCTGCCTTGTGATCCCCGAGGGCTCTTCCAGGGTCTAACTTGTTCCTTGCAATGATGCTCTCCAACAGCATCAGCTGATGCTTGAATCCAACATCAGGATGAAATGGGATGATAAGGAAAAAAGAGCCCTTAATTTGCAAGGTTCCTGGAAAATAGGTAGGTTGTTTGAATTCTCTGGAGTTTCCATAGAATTCCTAGCATATTTGAAAATTTCAAAATTTGAAAATTGCTTATGTTTTATATTTCTAATTTTCAGGGCATAAGGATACCTGTCTTTGTCTCTATCCTTTTCACTGTCCACTTTTTCTTTCATCCTTAAATTTTTAAGTTGGAAGTTTCCATCCTGTTCACTCTTTTTTTCCTCCATGGGGTAAATATATGTTGTTGGAGAGAACTGTCCTTTCTCAGCTCTTTAGGCAGAGTAAGTTTTCAACCATCTCAGACAATTCCTACATTTGGGTGTTACTTCCCAGTTGTTTCAGAGATGGTTTTCCTTCAAATGCTTCTAATTATGCAAAGATGCTTTCCACAAAATAAAAAAAAAAGACTCACATTTTTCCAAAGGAAAAACCCCTTTTGGGTTAAGTGAGAAAATTGAAAATAAATACCCATAGCCTTATAGCCCCTTGAGCTTAACAGAAAGGAAATGATAAAGATCATGGTGTTGGTATTCTTTGACATCTCCTTTGCTGTTGTAAAACTTTGGTGGAAGTGCTTATCCTAACTATTCATTGTATTACTTTTTAGGAAATCAGTTTCCCATTTGGTTGAGAAATCCTTAAAATTCTGTTTAAAATAATGTAATCAAACCCAATTATACTGTTTGCCTCCCTCTGCTGGCTGTGCAGACAGTGTTAGTTGGCTTCTTGTGTGATCCTCTCATTCTAAGCCAGCAGGTTGATTATACCAGTCTTCATTTCAGGGTGGGTGAGCAGCTATATATGAACAGTATTATGGGAACAGGGAATTTTTAAAGGTAGAAGTCTTTATTTTTGAGTCTTAAATTATTAGAAATGTGTTTTTTATTAAAGAAGGTCCCTCTAACCTCTCCTGAACTCATATTCTGGACTGGTTTAGGTGGGGACAGGAGAGTCATGTGCAATTTCTTTGAAGAAAGGCCAGGTGCTGAGGTACAGCAACAATATTTTGGCAGGAAAATGGCAAATCAAATCCAACTGTCCAAGAGGGCAAGATATGAGCAGAGCTGAACAAATCTTTGTGTGTACACACATCATTCAGGTGCTTTGCATTACACAGAGAGCTCTCCACTTCATCAGTTTTCAGATGTTCTGCTCTGCACTGGTGTCACTCTGTATTGATGTATATTTTTCACATACATATCATAGCCAGCTCTGTCCTTTGTCCCACTCCCAGAGCCTCTGCAATTCTCCAGGGATGTTGCCTAAATCACTTTCAAGTGTCCAGTCTCCTGTGAGGATGTGAGATAGTCCTCTTTGTTTTATTAGCACTCACAGAAAGCAGCCCTGAAAAAGAACCTTCAGCATAATATGGTGGAGCCTCCCTAATGACAATACCAGGCATATAATTTTTTCCTCCAGGAAATTGTTTTTCATGTTCTTGGGCATCAGTTTAAGCAGAACGTTTTGGTCCTGTGTCTGTACCTGGACACCCAGAGTGACCCTTTCAGGGGGCAGGTGCAGTGGTAGAGCTTGAGGAGAGAACAAACAAAAAGAGAGGAGTGTCATTTTCATTAAAGCTGTTTAGGGGAAATAACAACAACAACAACAAAAAAAATGGAGACACAAGTATTATTTGGAATCAAAGCAACAACACCAAATTTCCATTCCAGCTTTTCTCTGGGTGTCTGCACCATGCCATGCTCTCCTGGGCTGTGCTGAGACCCTCAGGTGCACTGAGTACAGCCTCTGCTCTCTCCACCGCCCAGCCCCAGCCCCTGCCCCTCTGTGGGACCCTCTGCAGCTCCTCTCTGTGCCCAGCTGGCCTGGGCATGGCTGTGCTGGGCACAGGGACGATGGAGGGGAGCCTGGGCTGCCACAGCTTGAGCTGAATAGCTGGTGTTTGTGCTGAGGGTACACCAAACCACTGGGCATAAATCACATCTCTGCAGACAAAAGCAGACTCATCAGTTCATAGGAGCCCTGCAATTAATATTAGTTTAAAAAAGAGCCTGTTCTGTACCCCTGGGATGGTGTCCCTGGGGGTGGGTGTGAGCAGGGGGCGGGGGCCACTCTGGCTGTGTCACCAGGGTGTCTCAGGCCAGCTGTGGGTGAGCCCTGCCCTGCCCTCAGGCTCCCAGCCCTCTCCCAGCCTGGCAGTGTTTTCTGGCTGCCACGACCACAGGGCACTGCTGCCAGGGACAGCCCTGGCACTGTGGGTGAGGGGAGACCCAACTTGGAGTCCACTTTACGTGGCACAGCCTATTTGGGCAGGACCCCTGAGGGGACACACCTTCACTGCAACCAGGGGGAAAGCCTCACCAAAATGGCTTGTGGTCTGGTTCAGATCCTCCCAAAATACCCCAGGCTTTCTTCAACCTCAGCCTCCAGCCCAGTGGAGACAAGGTGTGTCTGTGCAGACCCTGGCACCTGCTGAAGTGAGGCAATCCAGCTCAGGGACATCTTTGGTGTGTCCCCCCCAGGGCAGGACGTGTTCCCCACCTGGCAGCACAGAGCTCTGTGCCAGGTGAGAGACGCACCTCGCACATGGGCCAGGGCCAGGTGGTGAAGGGAAGAGGTATCATGGCCTTAATTAGTGTCACACAGGACTTAAGGTGTGGAACCACAGCTTAAAAGGAAAGACACCAACATTTTCAGCACATCCTTGAAATGGAGCACTTTCCATTAAATAAATCTGCAAGTTTGTTAAGCACAACAGCTTCAACAAGGTGGTGTCTGACAGTGGAGGAGGTTCTGGGAGGGCAGCTGTGAGCCAGGATGGAGGCACAGGGGGCTGGATGCAACTGGCAGAGGAAAGGGAGAACTGGGATGGGACAGGATGTGTCCTGCAACATGTTGGGAACACTGGAGTTCATCAAAAAGGGAAAGTGGCCAAGTACTGGGATGAGCACAAAGTTATAATCATTAGATGTCTAGGGTTTGCAGTGATCTTTGGGACCAGGGTGGAAAGAAAAGGGAAAAGTTTAAGGAAACTGTTGAAAAGTGGGATATTGGTTGGAATAGTTGATTTAGAAGAAATGCTTACCAAAAAAATATTCCAGAGTCTTACCTCAAAGATAAGATCTCACTGTGTGTTTTAAATAGCTCCTGAAGAGCTCTGACAGACTGAGAACAGGCTCAATGTGAATTTGCTACAAGAGCTAAGTCAGTGGTAATGCACTTTAAGTTGAAGTTCAGCTATTCTTTTGGATATTTTTCCCAGCACTTTCTCCTCTTGATCAACCATAATTCCTGGTGATTACAGATGGAGAAGGAGACCTGCTATACCAATTCCACATAAATTTAAATGTTAAAGTTTAAATCCTGGAGCAACAGTTGTCTCCTGATCTTCTACATTGTGCTGGTACTGAGGCTTACTGCAGCTTTCAGTCTTGCTCTCTCGGAGGGTGTGGGAGCCCCTGTTGTGCTGAATGGAAGATGGGCACAGAAGTATGTCCTGCATGGGTTTATAAATGCTGTGCCTTTATTCTGGAAGCAGAATTTGCTCGATTCCACTAGGTGGATCTATTGAGAACATTGTTCACTCTTTAATGTAAAAAGAGTCTTTCACTTAAGGGAGAAAAAAGAAATTTTTTTCTTTATTACTGCTTTACTCAGCTCCTTATGTTCTAAAAAACCACAAAGGTGGCCACTTTTGTCCTCAGAAAGCTCTAAAGCCCTGTATCAGTGTCAGTCCATAATACCTTGAAGGACTCTTTCTCTTCATTGCCGTTTTGCCTTTATTTTGCAAAGGAAAAGAGTCAGGGCTGTGAGAGGGAGATACACCTCCACAGTGACCTGGCTTTAGATGCTGCTTCCATTGCATTTCTTCCTGATGCCCATTTTGTACCCTCATTTGGGTTCTTTCCTGGTGACTGTGATTTGATGAATATTTGCAATGACTTTATCCCAAAAAGTGGCCAACATAGGCTGCCCACCTTTGTATCTGCTTTTAGTGACCCATGCAAGTTGTCTGTGATGTCAGGCTCAATGATAGTTGACTGCTATATTGAGGAGGTGGATTTATCTGCTAAAAAATGCACAACTTTTTACAGATTTTGATTATCTTGACCCTGTGATGATGGTGAGTGCAACCTTGGCTGGTCAAATCTATAAAGAGATATTTATTTTGGTCATGGCCCCTGGGAAATAGACAGCTTGTTCTCAAATGGGTTCTGCCTCTACTCTCTTTTGGAAGCTGGGACCTCAGAGTCCCTTTACCAGGAAGCTCTCCTAGAATCTGTGCCACTGGGAAAACCTCCATCCACCTTGTCAGTTTGCTGGGGTTCTGCCCAGGAATCCCCCGTGTTTGTAACAGAATTTTGAAAGGCTGTTCCCTTTTTTTCCTGTGAGAGTGTTTTATTTATGTCTTCTTGAACCATGCTTCAGCAACTTCCTTGCTGGCTGACTTGTGTTTTCCCTGGCTCAGACTGCCATGTAGATCACACCACCTGTTCCAGAGTTTGCTGAAACATTTAGTGCAAGTTTTCTGAAATCCCTTATTTCAATTCCCTGCTATTGGATGATTTCTTTTATGTGCCTTTTCTTATCAATATTAAAGACCTGATGTTCTGCTCTTCCTTGGAGAAGAGACCCCCCTCCTAAAGGCATTAAGCTTTCAATGGGCTTCTTCAGCCTTTGTTGAAAGAATGCCCAGTTGCTTATCACTTCTCTTTAGGAAAAAAATGCTGATCACACTTTTTATGAACAAAGGCAGGATTATTCCATGGTCCTTCCTTATAAAGCAAACAACTTATAAATATTTAAATATATAAAGCTAATGTTTCTCCCCCACCCATCGTGTAATTACTGTATGACTAGTTGTCTTTTGCTACTTTCCTGTGTAAAGCCTCATAAAATACTCCTCCTACCCGGACTTTTGTTGGACTCATCCAACTTGAGGAGATTTGAGATACTCTCTGCTGTTATTTACATCTGTCTGAAATGAGATCTTCCAGAAGGCTGTCATTACACAAAGGTAGAAATCATGGTGAAAGGTGATGTTGCCTAGCTGAGGAACTACGCTTTCATTTCTCTCCTCCTACTTTTAAAGTTTGACATGTCTGCAGCTGATAGCTTTTCCTCCCTGAGAAGGTGCCCACTGTGCTCTAAGGCAGTGCAAGAGGCTTGCAGAGTAAGGCACACAATGCACATCTCCTCTGAGCTTTCCCTCTGTCCTCTGTGTACAGAGTTTTTACCTGGTTTTGAAGAGGCAGAGTATTCCTGCTCACTCATAGAGGAGGCATGGAAAGGGGTACAACCAACCAAAGAAGTTGGAGAAGTAGCTAAGGACAATTGAGAGCACCAAGGCTTTGAAGAGAAAAGACCTTTCCCTGGATGCAATAAAAGAAAAAGGAAATAGTACTGAAGAGAAAGGAGCAGTAGTGAAAAATGGGGAGAAATAGGTAGGAATACTGGGGGTAACTACAGAAGTGCTGATGGTGCCTGAGAATACTCTGAATTCTGAGAGATGCTGGAGCAAACTCTCCCGCTCAAATCAGATTTTTCTGAATCCCAGCTAACCAGTATTCATTGCTTAGGTGCTGGAGCCTGTCACTGTGTCAATAAAATGAGGAGGTCTCTTGTTTTTAGGATGCAGTGAGCTCATGGATCTACAATATCTCTTCATGGTCCACGTTGGGCCATCCCAGCCCAAATAATCATGTCTACGAGGTGCTGGGGAAAACAATTAAACAATTTTGATCAGCCTTGTTAACAGAATCCTCCCTTGACAGCACCTCTGCCTGAAAGTTGTAGCCCTGCTCACCAAGATTTTGAGAAGAGTTTGACATTTTCTTCCTGTAGAGTTGAGTTGGAGGATCATCTGGACCATCCAACTAACTAAAAGAAAAAAAAAGAAAAAAAAAAGGAAGGGAAAAAAAAAAGTAAATTTGATTGGTGATTCACCAGTGCTGGACCACTCCTCTGCCCTCATCTTAGTGAGGGTTTAGTACCTAATCCCACCTTCCTGGGAGATGGTTCTTAATCTTGGTCCACTTGAAAGTTTCTGGAGGGAAATTATTTTTCCTTCCAGAACAGAAAGAAAAGGAGAAATATTTTAATTTCTGCAAAGATCAGAGTCAAAGCCCTCATGTTCATGCTTGTTTTCACTCAAATTGTTGTTTCTAAATGAGCATCATGCACTTACTCCAGAGGAACAGGAAATCCCAGTTAGATGTCTCAAGCTCCTCTGCTGTCAGTTGCTGTTTCACCTATCTCTAGTCAATATTCTTATCTTTGTCTCAGGAAAAAGAACCATGGGGTTTTCCTGAGTTCTCATTCTTCTGTAACTCTTTGTGCAGTGCTCTGAAATCTCCTGTCTGTTGCTGATTCCAGGTACTTGATTTGGCCCCTGCCTCTGAAATGCCATCCCCTCCTATGTGGTTTGTTTAATGTAGCCCTAGGTCACAGAAATCCAAAGGTGAAATCTGATATTTTTTAAAAAAGGTATAGCTCATTCTTTTATGAGACTGCTAATAATGTTCAGCCTTGACAGGGTTAAAAGGCAACATCCATTTCCCCATTATCTTGTTTAAAAAGTGCCTTTTTTAAAGTCCATATGGCGACTTCCTTTCGACCTGCTTTCCCATCCTCGTCTCTTTGTCAGGGCTGTCACTTATAAAGAATCACTTGACTTACAATAACAAGTTCAAAAGAAGACAGAATATAATCAGTTGATCCACGAAGAATTGAAATAAAGAACACCCCCACTGCTCCAGTTATCATTCCCATAGAGATAGTGATATTATTGATGTGATTGCTATGCTAATTTCTATAGAAAAAACTTGTATTTTGGAATTTGTTCAAAGAGAATTTCAGACACATCAAATTGGAAAATGCAGAGTGAATTCCTAAACTTTTTCGTATAGGCATGGGAATCTTTTTTTTTTTTTTTTTTTAACATTGAATAGCTCTGAACAACTATTTATAAACTTCACTTCAAATACCATTGGAAAAATGTTGCTAATTTTTCAGTTATTATAGAAAGTTAATTCACTGTAGTTCTATTAAAAAAAAGTCCTATTGTACCTTTAGGGTTATTAATATCGCCCCCTTAACCTGCAGAATTGGGATTGGACCACAGACTCCAGAAACAGAGGCTAGGGATCTAGGGATTATAAAAGATGGGCACATTTAAGTCCAGTGTTTAGGAAGAGCTAATTAATCTATACCCCTTCCTCTGCAATTCCATAGTCCCTCTGGGAATTGCCACAAACATAAACTTTTTTTTTTTCTCATGGATTCCTATTTTAACTAGAAGGTTTCAGCTTGTGATGTTATGCTTTTTATGTAGTAAACTGATTTAAAATGTATGCCAGTCATCTTCAGGGAACTCATTTCAGTCAAGATGAAACTAGTCTTACCTGAATCAATGTTTTAAGTGTCCCTGTGGCTCGGCATTTTGAATAATCAATCTGTCTCCATCGCTTCTTAATCATGCGCATCACAGTCTTTTTTATTTGTCAACCCTTTCGGATCCTGGCTTTTTGTTATTAACATGCCCCTAATGTCACATGCAAGCCTTTTCTTTAAAACAAGCTGCTCATTGGTGTATTTTGATACTTTTTATTATTACTAAATCTTTTTTCCCATAATTACACCACAATCATTATATAATCCCATAACAAAGAGTCTATTGAGGCACCATGCTTTTGTCAACTATGGGACACAGAATCCATAATTGCATTATTCAGCTTCTCCCCCCCCCCTTCTGCTTTGTAGAAACACAACCTATTTCACCAGTCACATTTGCACCTTGTTTGCTTGGTTATATATTATTTACTAAATCGTTGCCCTGCGGATAAACCGTGTAAAGTTGCTTTAAAAAAGTTATTTGTTTGATAATTAAGTCCTGAAAACCCATCGTTTAATGATTATTCCGAACCCATAAGGCAGAGAACCTCCATGACGTTTTTCTCTAAGTTTAATTACCGTATGCTAATTTCCTTGCCTACTACGTGATTAATTAAAATCATATTTTCATAATCATTTGGCACTAGTATTGTTTTAGAATTATCATGATCCCCTAAATAGTGTATGTAAATAAAGTCGGCTCTAATGGAAAGAATCAAAATGCAACGCTGAGGACCTTTATGTGTTTGTATGCATGCGATTGGCAACATAACTGGCTTATTTACATTAAATACGCCACAAGGTTACAGTGCAGATCAACGTCACTTTATCGCTGATTACTTCTCTTAAACGCCGGAGCGGTGACTGATGCTCCGGTCCCCCTGTCCGCCAAGGTTTCCCCGGGAGTTTTTTTTTTTTTTAGGAGAAACAGACTTTGCATAGTTTCGGGAGCAGGTAAGAAGGGCGCTTTGTGGAGCCCGGCGCTGCCCCCGGGGGCTCGGCGGGGTTCGCGGGGCGCGGGCAGGGGCGGCGGGGCGCGGGCGCGGGGGCTGCGCGGGCGCGGGGGCTGCGCGGGGCGCGGGCAGCGGCGCTGGCCGGGGGGCTGCGGAGCGGCGCGGGCTCCTCGGGGTGTTTACACGCGCTCAAGGTCACGACCAAGCTGCGCCGTGTTAAATGGTTTCTTAGTTGCTAGACAGGGAGAAAAAATGGACGATCACAGACCATTCTTTGTAGATTATTATATCAAGGGTTCAGCTTTTGGCTCATCAAAGCTAAATGCCGCAAGACCTATCTAGTTGCTGTGAATTATGCCAAGACGACAATGGAGTGCTTTTTTAATGGTACAATGCATTTCACCTACCAGATAGGGGGAGTCCACGCTGAGAGATGGGGATGTCTTGTGATGTTGGGTGATCAGTATCAATGAAGGGGGTTATTCTGAAAAGAGACAGATTAAAATAAAGCGCTCTTTGCTCGGGATGTGCTGGAAGCAGTTGGGAGGGCTACCCGGAGCGGGCGGCCGCGGCAGCCCCGCGCCGCACTTTTCCCCCTCCGCACAAGAAAATGATCAAGTCAATCATGTGGACATGCTTCATTATTCATTGAACACAATCTTTTACAACGCTCCGTTTACGTGCGGGAGTTTCTTCTACGCTTTGCTTTAAATTTTAAGGTAAGAAAGACAAAGGTAAAAAGGGGGTTTTTGAGGATCCGGGAGGCTCCCGTGAGCCATCAAAGAGGCTCCAAAGTCAGTCCGGAGTATGTTTTTGTTTTTTATTTCTTTTTAATCATGGCAATGGGGCCTGCGTTTTCCACCGTGATTAAAAAAATACAGTATAATTAAATATCCATAGCAGTGACGTTTGCAAGCAGGGCTGTCAGGGGAAAAGCAGAAAATAATGAAAGGAGCGGAGAAGCCATTGAATGGCGCTATAGAACTTAGCCTGAAGAAAACCCTACGTTTTTCCTCTTTCTCTCTCGTTTCTTTTAAAACCGTTACTTTACAAAAAAGGAGCGGGCGGGCGAGGCGAGGGGAGGCGAGTGCCGGCGGCGGCCGCGGCGCTGCCCAGGGGCCGCCCGCCGCCGGCCCCAGCCCGCACCGACCCTGCCCTTAACTTGCCCAGAAACTTTTTGTTTTAAAGGGTTGCTGCGGAGCAAACTTTGCTGAAGTGACTTTAAACGCGGGCCCCCCCTTTCTTCCCTCCCTCCCCCGTTAGGATCCCGGCTAATCGTGGTGTAATTTGTAAACTCCCCCCCCTCTTTTTTTTTTTTTTTTTTTTTTTAATCAAAGTTAGCTGATGCATACCATGTGTCAAACTTGTGAGATTCAAGTGCCTAAGAGACCTGCCATTTTGTGCTCTAATCGACCTCTTATGAATAGGAGCCGTGCATAATGCTGCGAGGAGCGTTGTGACATTCAAGTAGGCACTAAATGTCAGGCCAGGTCTCAGCCCTTTCGGGGGGAGCGGAGCGCGCCCGGCGGCGCCGCGGGGAGCGGGGAGGCACCTGCCAGCCCGCCGCCGGGGCTTTTGTCAGCGCCCGGAGAAAGTAACAGGTTAAGGAGGAAACTTAAATGGCAATCCCCGGCGGGGAGGGGGGAGCATCACCTTCCCGGCGGCGCGCCGTGCGCGGAGGGCCGCGGGGGCGCCGCTGCTGCGCGGGGCAGCGGCCTCGCTCTCCGGCTGCGCGGGGGCTGCGCGGGGCTGCGCGGCCGGGAGGTGCGGGGGGGCACCGGGCCGGCGGCGGGATTAGCGGGAGGGGGGGAGGAAGGAGAGATTCTTTGATGCTGTGTAGGAAAGAATCCAGATTTTAATGCGCCCATCTGTTGCAGTTTTGCAAATAATTAATATATATGTGTGTATGTGTGTGTGTGTGTGAGAGAGAGAGGGGTTGGGGGAGCGCTGCCGCCTGTGAACTTCAACGCGAAATAAAAGGTCGCGAAGATTTATGCTGTTTATCTGAGGGTCCGCGGCTCCCGCGGGGCGGCTCGCACGGGCTCCATCCGAAAAGTTAGTTGCCGGCGTGCCCCGGCGCGGCGGCGGGGCCGGGGGCGCGGTGCGGCCGCGGGTGCCGGCGCCCGGGGCGGGCGCGGCGGGGAGGGCTCCGGCCGCCGCCTGCCTGCGCGGCGGGCATTGTTTCGGGGTGCGTGCGGCGGATGTGGCCGCGGCTGATACAGTGTCGAGGCGGGGACGTGATTTGTCAGATCCCTCCGTTCGCACTCGAGCGGCCGCCGGGCCGGGGAGCGGCGGCGCGGGCGCGGTGCGGGGCGCGGTGCGGGGCGCGGCGCTCCGCGGGCGCGGGGCAGGGGCGGGCGCGGGGCGCGGCTGCCCGGCCGCCCGCGGCGGGAGCGCTCTGCGGGGCTGTGCATTCCCTCGCCGCCCCCCGCCCCCCCGTGCAGTTTAAAATAAATCCAACAGGGGCCGTGTTTGCTGAGCTGATGTGCCCGGCTGATACAGATAGCGGCGGCGAGCCGCCCGCTTCTGTGGAAAAAGACTATTTTAAGTGTCATAATTAAGTTTAGAAGCCTTGTTTGGGCTCATTCACTGCTCGAAATAAAAAGGACTGGCTGCTTTTAGACCCTTTCTGAAGGGGTTGGCTAAGCGCCTCTGCACGTTCGCTTGGAGAAGAATGTTTTCTTTTCTAGTTTAATATTAGAAACTATATTTTTACTTGTTTAAACCGGATTTGAATTTTAGGAGATTTTTTTTCCCTCTTCTCCCCCGGCCCCCCCCATCGCTCAAATCTTTGTTCATTGTTCATTGACTGTGGAAGGCTGCTTAAATGTACGGAGAGAGGGGGGAGGTCCCCTCGGTGGTTTGATGTTGAAATAGTAAACCTGAATGAGGAGGGTGGCTGGAAAAGTGGACATTGCAGCTTTAATTAACTTCAAGATGCTTCAGCGAGGACCAGAGCGTAGTAGTGACGTTGCCTCATAAATCTGTCCAGTACAGTGCGTTGCATTGAACTATTACAGTATCACCATCATATTGAATATTCACTACCTATCCGGGAGCAGATTTGCATAATTGGATCTTATTTAAAAGAAACTTGTTTGCAAAAACCCAAACAAAACCAAAAAAACAAAAGCCCAAGTGAAAACCGCGGCGATCTGCATGGTTATAAAGGGTTCAAACATATCCGAAAAGTAAGTGACCTGCATAAGTACATCAATAGGTTAAGTGCAAATAAGATGAGAAGTGCTTCTGAAAGCTGTGCATTCCCTATGTGGTCTCTTGGGTTGTTTCTCAATAGCGAGATTTTTTTGTAGCCTCAGGGATTTTAGGTTTTCTGTCTGCTTTCATAACTTTTTCCCTCACAGTTGTTATACAAGGTGATGCTTTTGTACCATGCCTGTGTACCTGTAGTGATGTTTTTAAAGGAAATAGACGAACAGTTTGTAATTTGTGCTGTCTGACTCGTATAATTATGGCTACTGTGGAAGGGAAATGTGTATTGCAGTTATATTTCTGGTCATCGAATAGTTCATCACTAAATATGTCAGAATATTCAAAGATTGTTTGTGTATGTGTTTATGTATGCTTAAAAATCGACTAAGTTACCTAAGCTGTTACTTTTTAAATCAGAGAGGCAACTAGCTTTTTAATGTATGTGTACCCCCCCCCATTTGATGGAGGATGAAGATGACTGAAGTAATTAAAAATACCAGCAATTTTTAGAGTGAATTTGTAGCTTCTGTGTAAACCCCATCCCCTCCTAACTGAGTGGCTGGCTTGCAATATTGCAGTTTGGGATCGGGCAGGTTTAGAAGTATTTTGTGAAATCAGATGCTGGTGTTTCGGATGCTGCGAGGGAAAGTTGTGGAGGGAAGGCAGCTGGGAGCTGGAAGTTGCCTGGTGGGGAAAGGGAGCAGCCATCGGTGGGGCGAGCCGGGCAGAAGTGCAAAGTCTGCGTGCAGCCCCGGCCCTGCCCCGGCTCTCCCCCCTCGCCGAAGGCTGCTTTAGTTATGATGTCATTCTGATAGTGGAGAGCAAATGTCTCCTGATTCTACCATTAAACGCCTGGCTGATTTGCCTGATAATGATAGCATTGACGTCCTGCTCCTTGACAAATGCAAGCCCTACGAGCCCTATGAATTAACTTTTTTCCCATAGCTGGGAGCCAGCTAGCTTTACGACTCATGAATGTAGCAGCTCTTTGACAGATTACTTTGAACCTCCTCAATTCTGCAACAAACCCCCTACTCTAAACACCACTTCTGTTAGGCTGCTAGCAGACCCCTGGACAGTTTGGGCCCGATTTGCAGGGCTGCTGAGCATTCATCACTTCCACTGACTTCAGATGGAGTTGTGGGTGCTCAGCAGCTTTGAAAATCAGGCCCTGTGTTCAGTCAACAGATGATGCATTTTTTTTGGCTTGTTTGGTTTTTATTTTTTTTGTTATTGTTTTTTAAGTTAGACAGTTAAAGAGGGCTCTATGATTTCTAGTCATTATAAAAATATTTGTAAATAGCTTGAGTTGTTTGTCCTAGTCTGGTCTGTTTTACCCTTTCTGTTATCCTTTTTTAAAAATTTTATTTTCAATTAATCTTCTAGTGGATGTGCTGTTAATCTTCATAAGAAAAGGATCGTAAATGAGTTGTTTAAAGTTTTCAGAATGTTGTAGAAGAAAAATGTTTCCAGTTTGGTACCAAGTGCTGAGAGATTCGATTGCTGTTTCAGAACGTGCACCAGAAGAGAGTCTCGGTACAGTTGCTAAACCCTGCGACTGGGTGCACTTTCTCATGTCTGCTCTGCCTTCAGATTTTGCTCCTGACTCTGAATTTCTATCCCTGCAGGTAAATGAGATTTAATATGATGGGGTTTTTAAAGTGCCAGTGACTTAAACTTTGTTTTCATGTTCTGTTACGATGATGACAATTAACAACTGCAGATGTAAGAAAGGTCAGCCTCTCTGTTACTTTTGCAGGGAATGAACATGAAGTATTTGCAGGCTAAGGCTGTGTTTTGCAAATGATTTCCTGAAGATACAAGTTGGTGTGATGGAAACAGTGTATTAAAACTCTTTTGATAAATTGACTATGTCTTTATTAATGGAAAAGAAGGAAAAAGAATCGTTTTATGGGCTTTGTGACTTCTGAACATATTTAAGCTCTAATACTCAGCAAGTTGTCTGGCACTGTCTTCACTGTAGACTTTTATATAATGAAGAGGCTGATTGTCATATTTTTGTCCATGCCAGAGGCCAATAACCCAACCCATTCATTATCAGAAGAGAGTAGCCTGTAAGTTGCAACATCAGTACCACTGTTTTGCTTGAAGCAATGAAGACAGTGCTGAGATCAGAAATTGTGATCTTCAGTACAGAAAGCTGACACATTAGGTTGTTTACCCACCATGGAGCCTTAGGTGACCAAAGAGATTTGCATTAGAACAGATGTAGAAAATCCACTAGTCCATTAAAATGGGCTGTGCTTATTCCCTGGGAAGCACAAGTTTCATCAAGTGTAGGGAAATCAGTAAGAAGTAATTTTTCCAAATGTTGATTTTTGCTTAAAGTTGACTTTGAATTGCACAGGTGTTTTTAGAGTGCCTTGACAGAAAAAAAAAAACAAAAACATGATTTATATGAATTTTATGAAAATGGGAACTAAAGCCATAGATTTATTTTTAGATTTATTTTTATAGTTTGAGTGTGTGGACAAATAAAGAATTTTAATCTTCTGATTTAGTGTACTTTAATAAGATTGTAAGCGAATCGAAATTTTAATCTCTGAATTTCTTTTAGATACCTGAAGAGATGTATATTGGCTCTTCAAAATGCTGAAAACAGTATGATCTTGAAAAACTATTTTTTCTGTCCTCCCTTTCATACCTTGCATTTCCCTGAGTTGCAAGCAATTTGGATTCAGGGAAAGACAACAAAGATGAAAAATAGAATACATACTCTTTCTTTTATAGAAACATGAATAAACTTATTTCTGGCAACTGTAGATGGAAATCTGAATTTCTCTAGTGAAGAAACCCCAGGCACAGATATTTGTGGAAGAGGCAAAAAAAAAAAAGGATGAGCTACTGAAAGCAAATATGTAAAAGTAAAATAATTCTGATGCTTAACTGGCTGATCTCAGGGTTACTGTACAGCTGTGCGGTTCTGAATTCCAGTTGTGTGGCCAAATCTGGAGTATGAACTTTGTGGGAGCAAGGCACTGATCAGGGTCTGCCCTTGGCTAGAGACAAGAGGGAATTGCCGTGATCCGATGGATGTGTGACGGGAAATGACCGGGGAGCCTCTGCCCAAACCGGAGTGGATCACCGAAACTGCTGTGACATTTCCACTCATATTGGCACATTAAGCAGCAGAGCCAAGCACTCAGGGAGAGATTTGAAGCATCTTTTCAGGGAGAGCAGAGATCCAGATCAGGAAAGAGGCAGGGGAATAGGGTAGTGAAGGAGGATTTGGGTTGCCTCTGCCCAACTGCACCAAAGCTGTCACTAAATATGCTCCCAGAGGTAGGATTCTCCCAGTATTCTGAATTTGGCACCTTTCCCTTAAATTTAAATTTTCTCTAATTTTCAGGTGCATCTTGCTAAATAACCAGATGCATCAAAAAGGCAAAAGAATTATAGAGGAGTAATTATAATTAGCCTAGTTGTCTGTGTTTTTTAAAAATTGTAAGACGGGTCTTTGAAAGTATTTTGAAGTCACTGTTTTTTACAGTTCTTAATCTAAATACTCCATGTGAGATTGTTTTCTAAAGAGATGGGTTCACTGGGTCAAGTTGAACTATATTAAAGACAAACAATTTTGTTATAATCTGACTGTCTTTTAAACACAGATGAGGAAAACAGAACTAAAATAGCCACAGGAGCCTCAATATCTGATCTTTCCTCCATTGTGCATTGCAGTATTTGAGACTCACATAACCAAAAGCAGAATTAGGTAATTCCTCACCAGTGTTTGCCACGTTATGAAAAAAGCAGCGCAGCCGATGCTGGTAGGACATTAGCAGACAGATCTGCAGGTAGCAGTGCCTGAAAATAAAGATGATGCCTTCATTCCCATGGCATGGGGCAAGCAACAGAGCTTCTTTGAACCAGCAGCTCGTTTTGCTTGCATGAGTGTTGAACTGTCTAGCTGTAGGAATCTCGGGCTCCAGAGGGAGTGAGTGCCTGCCAGGAGGGTGGGAGCTGGTGAGGATGAGGCAGGGGTTATCCCAGGTGGGTACCACAGTGCCAGGGAAAGGCTGCTTGGGAAAATTTGGCCCTGTCTCAGTTTAGTGAAGAGGAGAAGCCAGAAAGGGAAAGAAAAAGAAGACTATGAGCTGACTTTCACTCTCAAGGGGGGTGCAGGTGAGGTTGGTGGCAGGGGCCACCACGGGACCACCTGTGGCCACTACTGTGCCTTGGCACAGCCTGGGATGTCCTGGGGAGTGTTCCTTGTCATCATCCTGAGGAGGATCAGGGTGCTGTGGTGCAAAGGGGTACATGGCTGTCCTCATTCTTCCCCTTCTGATAAGCTTGTTTCAGCCTTTATGTGAATTTTGATATAGTTTCTTTACATTGCCTTTTTTTTTTTTTCAATACGTGCTGTTAGAAACTTTTCCTACTTTTTTATGCCTTTGGGATATTCTGCCACAGTCTCTGTGGTTCTTTGTAAGGAGGATGGGGACCCTGTTGAGCTCATCAATGCTACAAAGGGGTTGCTGTCAAGTACCACAGTCTACTTGGTCACAACAGGGCTATGTGTCGTGCTTCTTTCATAGTCCTGGCCCCTGCTGATCTGGGAATTAGCCCTGGTAACCCATGTCATAGCACTGTGTTACATTGCCAGCCTGGCATTAAATTTATTTTTCTAGATGATGGCATAAAATGTTGTTTTATTTCACTCTCATAAGCTGGCCTCCATAGATTGTGCAAGCATTATTACCATCAATGTCATCATTGGAATACCTGTGGTAGATACAGATAGATGTAGATGGGTCTCTTTAATCAAAACTTTAGAGAAACATGGATAAATAGGAAATTCAGGTAGAATAACTCCATGTAAGTACATATGGAGTGAATTATCAGCAAGGGAAGGATAAATGAATTCAAGGGAAGCCTAGGTTTGTTTCTTGAGAAAGAGCATGTGGGAGCCTGGGTGAAGAAAGCAAAGAGGTGTAAAGTCAGGTTTCTATTAACAAATGCTAACGTGGTGGGCTGGGTGTTCATCTCCTAACATTTCCTATGATAGCTCTGTATGGATGAGATACATTTAATTTTCCTGTGTGTTTCCTAGCACTTGTTCCCTGGATCTTGTTTCTTCAGGGGTCCACTGAAGTCTTACAACATAAGATGGTGCAGCATTTCAGTTTTGGAAACAGTTTTACTCGAGGGAACTACATGACAGAGAAGAGTTGATAAGTGAATTAGGGAGAAACCTTTTCTTCTCTGGCATTAGTTTGTAATTGGCAGAAGTAGAAACTGCCTTCTACTCTAGTGGCCAAGGATTTTTGATAGGTGTGTGCCCTAGTTCAATCATATCAAAATATGATATCATATCATATTTTGAAAAAAAAAGCCACTCACATATACAAGTTTTCATTTATTTATTTATTTTTAAAATACTTTTATTTCTCCAAGGTTTGCATGAACACTGTTATGAGTTCCAATCTATGCTGGGACTTCTGAGGTTATTGAATGTTGAGGGTTGACTCAGTGTTGGAAAGCAGCACTAGTTTTGAAATTGCTGCTTCAGGTAACTTTTAACTTCATTTTGTTGGAATATATCTTGCATTTTCAGGAAAATTATGAATCTCTCTTCTCACAGGAAAGTGCATAAAGTTTAGGAAAATTTTACTTGATTTTGATGTGATTTCTAGGATCCAATTTTGCTTTTGCTATTTCATTCTGGGTATGACTGAGTCAGTGAATAAAACTTCCTTTCCTTACCTGGTGAAATGCACGTGATTCCTAATTTCCCTGTAAGTACAACGTGCAGCTCCACTGTTTCCTGATCAAACTTTTTCTCCTTTCATCATCTCAAGTACAAAAATGAATCCAACTTTTTGAGTTAAAAAAAATGCAAAAAGATAATAGGGAACCCAAAACTGAATTGTGCAATAAAATTACTATATATTACCTTTTTAAAGTAACTGCTCTTCATTCATTCACTGAGATATTGCTATAGGAGTATTATTCCTCCTAGGGCTAATAAAATAACTAGTAGAAGTCAACCCAGTATCATTATTAGTACCATAAGACAGACTGAACCACCTCCACTGCTCTAACTACTCCCTCCTTTGGATTTTACCAAAAAATGCCTCTTAAAATAGCTCAGCTATTTTGAAATATTCTTTACTGTTTTAAAGATCAAACATTCAAGCATCTTTCCTTTTTTTTTGCTTGAACACACAAAGCTATATGCCTGTGCCTGCATGAATGGACGTGCTCTGAGATAAATGAGCAATAGGAAACCCAAAACAACTTCTGGATTAGAATTTCAGTCTTTTGTTTGTTTGGTAGTATCTTTGGCATGCTAGGGGCTTTCCAAATATAGGAGTACAGTTTCTGGCCAGAACTAGCTGCCATTTTCTTATTGCAGTTGAAAAATACCAGTTCATTAGTTTGCATCAACATGCTGCATCTTTGAAGGATTTCTCAGGTCCACAATTGAATTTCTGCTCAAAATGAAAGAGTTGCATCTCTGCACTTCATTATGAACTGGTGATTATGGAATGCACCTGGGTCACTGCAGAGCTGGATTCAGATCGTTCCTCTCTATCTGATTTAAGTCAGCTTTTTCAAATCAAGTTTCTCACATCCCAGGTGAGTGCTTTAAAAACACACTTCGGCTCTTCTTTTTAAGTTCCTGCTTCAGGCTATTCCAATCTGAATAATCATTTAATTATTCAGTGGGGCAGGAGAGAGCTGACTCTTGGCTTGGGCACTCCAGTGTGGTGTGAGAGACTGAACCCAACTGGTTCCTGTTGCAGAGTCTTGCAGCCTGCACTCCTCAGTGTGACATGGTGAGAGCAGTCTCATTTTCTTACTGTTGTCTGGCTGGCTTTTTCTTTTGAAAAATTGCAAAAGGTATCAGGTTAGTCCCAGAGGAGAGCAAAAGGAAATTCTAAAATCTTCAAAGAATTTGTGATACTGAAAAATTCTTTTGTGCATAGTTCACAATTCAGCTGTTCTAAAAGTAGTTGGGGATGGAGTGCATCTTTATAATCCAAAAAATTTTCATCTCAAAATGGAGTTTTGTTGCCATTATTTTTGTTGGGTGGATTGTATGTTTGAACTCAATATTCTTACATGCCCCTGAGCACTGAGAGAGTAGCTCCAGGAGGTGTGATGGGTGAAACATTAACCCTTAATGTTACCGTACCATTAATCCTGGTACTGCTTTGGACCTTGTGCAGCACAGAGCTTGCTGTGGATGGCTCTCTGGGAGTGCTGGGAGGAGGAAAGAAATGCTGTGTAAAGGCCAACAAATGCCTGAGAGATGCAAGGGATACTGCACTTGTTCCCTCTCTCAGGAAGAACCTTCTCTGAGGTGGAGAAGATCTGTGAGAGTGGCAGATTTCTCTGTCAGGATCTCTTAAAAAGCAGAGAAGAAATGTCTTAATCTGTAGAAGGGGACTCCACAAAAGGAGGAAATCCTTCTTTTCTTAGAGATAGAAATACTCGTTTTGATAGCTTCTGTTTCCTCTGTCTTTCATTCTTAACTTGTCTGGCAGCACAACTCTGGCAGGATCCATGCTGTATTGGTTGGTTCCCCTCCTGGCTGCTCTGCAACAGTGATGGATGGGAGCCAAGGGAATAAATATAGCTCTGAGTTCCAGTAGTAACCCCCTGCCACACTTCTACACAGAAACTGGGAGGTCACGGGGGGAGAGGGAAAGGCTCAGGTCTGACTTCAGCAGAGAGGGTGTTTCTGTGCTCCCTGAGGAAGGGGAAAGGTGCTGCAGAAACCCACTGCTGCCTTTGTTTCCATGCAGCACCGAAGGGATCTGTAGATCTTTTTTGAAAGCATTACCATTGGCTGTGCAGTTTCCATGTGAGTTTATTAAATGTGGATATTTTTTATATGTAAAAATAACTTCACCATTTTGTTATTTCCTTTTACGTATTTCACTTTGGTTGGAAAAATGAAATCAATCTAGTCAGCTTTTCATCAGTTTCTCTTTGGCTGTCATGCAGTTGCACAATGCTGCAGTGCTTGGCTAGCAAAAATGTTTACAACGAAAAATTGTTTTCAATGGGATTAAAAAAAGAACCATGGAAACATTTTTATTGGTCTTCAATTTTTGTGAGATTTGGATTTTTACAAGACCTAAACTATATCAATGGTGTGGCTCTAATTTGATTTAAAGATTATACTCTATTTTCATATATACTTGCAAGGTACAGACAAGATACTGCTACAATCCTCTGTCAGAAAGTACAAAAAATTCCAGCTTGACTATTTCTTTGCAGCTGGTTCAAAGTCCTTGGAAATCATGAGCACCTTGCAGTTGACTCTCAAGAGTTGGGGGTCACACCTTCCACCTGTGTGTAAATACCTGCTGTAAGTTGGTGTAAGCAGTCTTCATCATTTAGAACTGCTCTGAGTTGATTTCTGATCTGTTAATGCTGTGAGATTGCCACAGCTGAGGTGAATCTGGGGAGATGTCTGCAACCCTTAAATACCTTTATTGCAGCTGGCACCTATAGAAATCTCACATATGGAGAAGATATGAAGTCAGATCCTTGGAAGGTTAACTGTAATAAAATGCTGGGAGTAAAATATTGGCTGACAGTTACCCTTTGCATCAAAACTCTTAAATTCTTTTTAAAAAAGCTGCTTGTGATGAGTGCTGAGTTAGTTTGGATTTTAATTTATTTTGCTTTACAGTTTAAGTAGCAAAAGGCCCTTCTAGGGATGGCCTGATTTTGTGGCTATTGATGGCTGTTCTATGAATTTGTGGAATGCGGCAGTCTGGGGAGGCACTGCACCTCTCCAGGGGCTGCTGCCACTAAAACCAGAGAGGAATTACACCCTGAGCTGTTCCCTACACTGCCTTTGTACCTTCCTCCAGTGTCCCTCAGCAGCCACCATGAACCTGCCTTAGGAGGGGGCCCCTTGGGCACCCTTTGAAAGGGAAAGCCTTTCTTTTAGAGAAACATGAATTTCATAGGGCCCAGGCTTGCAGATAAAAACTCTTCCCAGCGTTTTTATGATCAACATTCACCACTGAGTTCTCTAATTGAAGACCTTAATGAATGTTGTAATGATCAGGTCTGTTATTGTCACTGATTCAGAATCTTGTTTTCAGGTGTGAGCTGGCTGAGTCAAATTTAGTTTTCTCTCTTTTAACTGAAATCATCGTCATGCAAGCAAAGAAAAAAATCACCACAACCCCCCCTGCTCTATAAATATAATATATCACAGCCTCTTTCAAACACCAACTGTTGATTGGCTACCACCCATGTCATGATACTAAATCATTGACTTCAGACTATTAACCTTTTGCTGACTGAATACAACTTCTGCAGTGAACTCACATCCACCATCTAGTTAGACAGAACTTGCATTTGATGAGATAACTGCTGTGGAAAGAAAGAAATTATTATGCAGACTTTTTCTGTGATATTGGGAAAGGTATTGAAATTTACAATCTACAAATAACACTGGCTGGATTTGAAAATGGTTTACACGTGTATAATCTGTAATGTAACACAACTTTCATTCTCCTGCTCTGTAGCTGGTATAAAGATCTAAAAGCAGATTTGATGCCTCTGTAAAAATAGTCTGGCTAGTCCATGTTCTACAAGTGCATGACACTTATTCATGAACCTTTTTTAGAAGAAAACATCTCTTTTCAGAATATGTTGATGTTTTTAACCATATGAGGACTATTTTTAACCATACGAGGATTATTTTTGCTTTGATGAGGTTTTCGTTGGGAGATTGGGTTTTTGAAGATGTGCTTCATGTATTTAAGTCAAACAAAATGCTACCTATTAGATTGTAAAAACCTTCTCTTTTTGTTTCTCCTTTATTAATGTAGATTTACAAATAGGTCTTCAGAAAATTTTTATTGTTGCTTGTTGTCATGACACATCATATATCTTTTGCTAATTGTGCATTCTTTTCTTGGTTTTAATTATATTGTGGAGCAAATGTTTTGTCATTTAAGAAATAGCATGGCACAATTTCATCATTTCTGATTTAATAATGAAAATACCCTCGAAGACCCCATCACTTTTTGCTCCCTTTGAGATGCCAATAATCTCTGCCCCTTTCTCTGATGGTGGAGCTGAGCCAGCAGAGCAAACCAAAGCTGAGTGAAGCAGGAGCACTGGCTTTCAGCATGCTCCCAGCTCTGTGTGCAGCTGGCAGGGCAGGGTCTCTGGCTTAGCCACAGGGCTGGGGGAGCATGACAGGGAAGCAGGGCTGGCAGGTAGAGGGAGAAGTGTTGCACGTGTCTTTTCATACTGGATTTGAGGACAACTTTTCCTCCTTTGGGTAGTTTCTTCTAATTTGAAATTGGAAATTGGTTGAACAAAAAAAGGAGGGGCAGGGAAGTGTCTTGAGCACTTTCCCTGCTCTGTTCAGATGTGTGTGGTTTTTTTTTTTTTTTTTTTTTACAGAACTATCCAGAAATCATCTGTGAAAAATGAAAGTTCTCCTTATTAACCTGAAAGTTCTGCCAGGCTTGGAGGCCATTTGTACCTTGTTCTGGGTCCAAGGTGCTTCCCTTGTGCACCTGCTGAGTGCAGAATTTAGTCCTGTCCAGTTACTTCCATTTAGGATTTGCCCTTCCTTAAGATCAGTATTTACTACTAGGGCAGCTTTTATATGTAAACAAGGATCACTTATTCCTATAGAAATAAAAGGGTTTAACAGCAATGCACAATCAGTATGCAAAAGCCTACTAAGATAATTTGTATTCAAATGTGAACAGCATTAATTCTAAACAATCTTAAGCCCTTATTTTGTCCAATGATTGCTGGACATCTAAGTCAAGAAGGCTCTTCTAACTTATTAGTTTATTATCAACAATATTGCCAACACTTAAACTCTTCAATTAGGTAACCTAGTTACCTATTATTCTATTAGGGCTTGCTGCACTCTGAATAAAGTCCATACTGAAACACTTCTTGCCTCAGCACAGGTGCCCCATCCTTCCATGAGCAGGTGTATGTGGAGTTTGCAAAGTGTACAAGGAGAATGTAAATAATAATTACTGAATATTAATTTAGTATTTTATAAGGTGCTTGCATGCCTGTCTTACAACAGCATGGTATGGAGACACCTATAAAAGGTATAAATACACTTGTCTTGAGAAAGTGAAGAATGGTCACATCTTTTTATTATGTTCAACACTTTTCCCCCTTGGTTTTCATGCTTAGTTTTTCTCAGGAAGGCTGAGAAATTTTCTGTAGCCTATAGGAATTCTTTAGTTTGTGGGGAGGATTGTAGGTACCTTCAGCTGTGAATAATTTGTGGATATAATTTGTTTCATGAGCTCTCTTTCAGATTTTATAAACAAGATGTTCACATACATGTAAGGACTGTCAGTTGAAGGTGTTCAGTGCCAAACCTTTCTGGGCCAGTGCTGTGAATCCTCCTGGACTGCTCCAGCTGATCTCATACTGAGCATTTCTGGAATAGCACTTGATCCTGAGTTAGTCAGTGTGGAAGCAGTGGTATTGCAACGTGTTTTAGTTGTTTGGCTAATGCTGGGTGTCAGGTGCTAAAGCATTTCTGTGCTGAATTGGGTCTTCTGCAGATAGAAAAAGTCAAAGTAGTGAAAGATTCTGGACAGAATTCAGTTAGGCTTTGAGTTAGGAGTTAGTGTTTTGAAAACCTGCAATAAGCCATATTACCTTCCTGTTTTTTAAAATTTTTTTATCTCTGTGGTTCCCATCAATAATCTGTGATTTCAAAAAATCATGTGTGGTCTCATAATTGTTTTTTAAATTGGCTGGAATTTGTTTAAAAATGTGGTTCAAAGGAAGAGTTTCTTTTCATACTTTAGAAAAGCTGTGGTCTTGAATTACATATAGAAAAAGATGTATTAATATAAACAAATACAGTGTTCGTGTAAATGTTAATTAGGCTCACATCACAGAACTGGGCTTTTTTGTGAAGAGCAGGAAAATTCTTCTCATTTTCTTGTTCTTTCCCCCAAGGCTTGTCTGGCATCATCCCAGCAGCCCCTTCCCACAGCAGGACAGCTTCAGCCACCCCAGGGGACGGGGCTGTTCCCTTGGCCATGGCCACTCCTGGCTCTGAAGCTGCTGGGTCTCTGGAGCAGGTCCTGCCAGGGTGGCCTTGCCAGCTGCAGATGAGGAAGTGTGGAAGGCAGGGGGCTTGGAAGGAGTTTATACCTCCCAGCCAAGTGATGAAGACAGGAAATACATGTGGGGAGTGGGCAGGACAGGCAGGAGCTGGAGTGGCACTGCTCGTTCCCCTGTCAGAGGTGGAGCATCAGGGATGTAGGGGCTGCAGACCATGGGAGCTCCAACCTGGAGGCCCAGCTGAGGAAGAGGAAGATGAAGGAAGAATGAGTGAAGTTTTTTATTGTGTCCCAGGACAATGCTGTCCTCTCTGCATTCAGATCAGAGCAGCCCACAGCCATATAAAGTAGCTCTTACACTCTCACAGGTTGTTCTGTTGAACTAATATTTGCTATTTTAATTTTCTTTGCAGACCTTGATATCAAAGTCACTGCTCTTTCCCTTCTCATTGGAACTCCTGGTAAAATAAGAGATCTGTTCCAAATATTGAAGAATTAAACCTAACAGAATGAAAAATTAACATACTAAATATCATAAGTAATGATATAAACAAGGTGCTTTGTCATTTTTCTTGCCAAAGACTGAGCCCTCTTTTGTCCAAAACCAGATTATGTTCTTCATCTCTCTAATGGAACTATTAGAGAATTCATATTGGAAGCCAGGACCTTATTTGTGATGCTGCTTCTCCTTTGGGGCTGATATTGAAGCACAGGCACAGTATAAAACTTCAGAAAGAAGGCAAATATGAGATAGTTTTAACCCAGGATTAGCAGCTAGGACTCTTGAGTGTCATCTGGACATTGATTATTTGTCAGATAATGCAATTACATTTAATGGAGGGCAGTGCTCAGGAGTTACAGAGTTTAAGTAGCACGTTTGGGTTTTATGCACTGCACCATGTTCGCAGTCACAGCGGGGACATGAGTGACATTTGACACTCGCTGGTGGTGCTACTGCTCCAAAGCAGCTGCACATCACTGAAAACACTGAAAAAACCCACAAACTGCCTGTCCTGCTCCCCTTGCTACCAGGTCTTGTTTGTGCTGTCCCTGAGAGGCAGAGGCTGCCCGAGAGAGTGGTGTTGGAGGATGCTGTCACACGGTGTGTGCCTGTCAGGGAGCTGACACTCTGGCTGCTGACTGTGACATGTCACTTACATGAAGCCATGCAGTGCTGCTGCAGCTTGGGGCACAGCACAGGTTGGGTAGGCAGCAATTGCAGTCTGTTTTCCTCTGCATGACAGACACTCCAAGAGGCACGAGAGTCTGAGCAAGGCCCCAGATTTCAGGTTTCTGCACTCCCATTAAGAGGAAGAAAAGAGTGATGTGCCTAAGATGTTTTGAAATAAAACAGAGAAGAATCCTCCTGTCCCTGTCCTCACATGAACCCTGGTAATAACAGGGAGGACTCCACCATCTCCTTATTGCAGTGCAAAAGGAGTGATTAAGTAAAATTCTTGCTTCTGTTTTTCTTATTGGCCTTAAAGTCCAAGAATAAATCTTGGCTCCCTTGAGTAATGGGGAGTTTTACCACTGAGTTCACTGGAACCAAGATTTTCTCTTAGAAATGATTGTCAGCTTTACTCCTGCCATGGACAGGGTGTCAATTTGTGTTCCTGAGTCATCCCAGTGATCCTGAGGAAAGAGGCAACTCTCCCTACTCAAAAAGCCTAAGGCTGGGAGGTTGACGTGTGGCTTTCTTCAGTGGCAACACCCGTGATCTTCTCTGACCCCAAAAAATACCCCTGGAATTGAGGTGATCAGGCAAGCCCTAGGACATCCTCTAATGCTCTTCCAGGCAGACCTGCTGTCAGTTCTGCCTTGGCCATACCTGGATTTGAGTAGAGTCCCTCAGGTTGTCACCTGCAGACAGAGGAGCTCCTGACTCTTCACAGTAGCAGACAGAGAAGCCCTGCTGACCAAAGGCTCTGTATCACAGTGGAAATGCTCCATCACACAGAAATGAAAACATGATTAAGTATCTGAACTTGGTTTATTCATGGCAAGCCAGTATTTAACTCAAGCCTTTGAGTATCAAAGGCATGGCCTTGACTTCAGTGACACTGACATCTCTAAAAACTGCATTTGCATGTTCCATGCTGGAAGGGGCTCCTGAAACTGTGACTCTGTTTCCATGGCCAAGAGTTAAGATGTTCCAAGAATAGCTGCCTTAGATGGGGAATTTACACCTTTTATCTGAACTTTTCCTTTTATTTAAACAAACACACCCAAACCCTGAGGAGGTCAGGTAGGGCTGAGCTTCCAAAACTGTCCTAAGAGTTTCAGCTGGAATTACACAGAGGGCTCCAGCTGGTAACTGTGTTTTGAGTCTGAGCAATCCTAGTTTGACTGTTACTGATTGTACCAGCAGCAGTAACAGATTTCAGCAGAAACCAAAAGGGAGAGATGAAAGCCCTAACACAGCTTCTTTCCCACATGCCTCAGAAATCCCAGACTCTGTCTTGTCCCATCTGTATAACTGAGAATTTTTCTCTTTTAATAGGAAGTTAAACAGCACAAATCAACCTAAAGAATTGAAGTCTACAAAATGTAGATGGGTATTTGTGTGTTGAAGTTCTGGGAGAATTTTGGTAATTATGTGCGTAGATTTGAAATCCTGAGGATGTCCAGCAGTGGCAAAGCGTGTGGATGAGCACTGCTGTGGTGCATGCAGATAATTCATATTTTCATAGGACTTGATAGTCAGCATGGGAGTAATCTCAGACTTGGCTAATGAAAGTGGCTGCACCTGGTTGAGATCCTGCTGGAAGCTTTTCTCTGTCAAAGATACTTATGTGTGGGTGCTTCCTACTTTATCAACCTCGTCCCTTCCTTGTGCCCTTAGGCTCTGTTGTGTTAAGGAACTGAAACACTTGAGATCATCACTGTTTTGGCAAAAGCTGGCTCTGCATAAATGTGAATGTCTCTGAAGGCTGCTCTTGCATGCAAAGTTATTTTGTTATTTGAAAATGTTTTTTAATCTGGTAGCTGAATCATTGCCTTGGTAAGCTGTAGCTAAAGTTCTGTGTAGGTTTTATCAATAAGAGCATGGCTTTACATTTTCCTTCTCAGCTCTGCCTACATTCAGCTGGTGGCTTCCATATTGACAGAGAAGTTGGATGTTGATTCCATGACAGTTGCCCCTTGGTGGAAAGGCTCTAAAATCAGTGTGACCTGTAGGAACACCAGGCACTCTGTACAAATGAAAATGTGCCATCCTCAGCTGTCAGTGCAGTTTGCAGAGAAATGAGCACATGACAGCAATTTGAATGTTGAACCTTCTTTAATTCAACACATCATTTGGTTTCAAAATAGTTAAGTAAATTGTATTTAAATAATTGTAAACATTCCAAATAGTCATCCAAAACAAATTGTACTTTGCATAATCGTAACTTAGGAACAAAATATTGCAATATAAATCAAGGAAGAGTGAAAAAAACTTGGTAAACAAAGAAAGTACGTTTAAATTTGTTCACATTCTTATCCTTTGTAGATATTTTACTTTTTTTTGGTGGTTATTTAAGGTACTGTGTAAAATTTCAGACCAGTGTGGGTTAAAAATACTTAATATCTTTTTATTGCTCTATTCCTTTGAATATTTATTTTCTGAAACTTGAAAGCTGTGTGCGGTATGACTTTTGCAGTGCAAAAGGCTTTTCATTCCATAAAGTGCCTAGAAATTCGTTATGTGATCAGTTATATAAATAGGCTTATTGTTTAGAACGTGTCTAAAATGAAGCCTGTCCTTTAGCCATTTTTTCCCTCTTATTAAATTTTTAAAGACACATATTTCAAACCCAAACAAACCAATTCCAAAGGGTTTAATTTTCCTCTGTTTCTCCCAAATTGTACAGTATGTTCTAACAATTTAGGCTCCAGTTTGGCTAGTGGGGAGTCTTTCATTAGAAAGCACACTGTAGCAAAACATGTATTTTTTGTTAAGAAATAGTAAATGATATAAGAATTGTAAAGGACATCTACAGCATAATGACAGTTATATGCTTTTTCAAAGGAAAATGCAAACAATAGGTAGAAGAAAGTAAAATCAATAAAAGGACATTGTAGGAATATATCTGGTCCATTAGTTACAGTGAAATCTATTCTGTTCAATCTGAAATCACATTCAGCTTATGAGGTGGATAAATAAAAATGTTAGGTCCCAGTTATGTAGTCCTTTCTCCTTTTGAGCTTAATGGCAACTTTGGATGAAATGGGACATCAGGATTAAAGCCCAAATTAATCATTGTTCAGCACGATTTTCATCACCCTCACTTCCAGATGGGTTATTTCCACCATGTAAAACCATTGAGGACTGTTTTTGTTGTATGCTTAGCTACATTTCCTGTGCTACAGAGGGAAAAAAAAAAGTCAGGAGTATTCTTCAGCTATGTGCACCTGTTCAGTTTTATACCTGAAGGAGTCTGCTGGAAGTTTGTTATTTAACTTCAGTCCTTTCTTCCTCCTGTTAAAGCCATGGTGGTGTTTGGATAGAAAGGTGTCATGAGAAGTTGCAGGTCTGCTGTTCCCCCAAACCTTAAAATTTACTAGGGACAACTGATTTCCTCACTAGGATTTCTGATCCCCGTGTGCCAATTGTTGGCTGATTAAGGTCAATGATAGCACTTATTCAGTACTTTTATCGACTTGGATCATGTGATAGAAGCCATTGATTTAAGCACAGGATTGCTAATTTTCTATTGTAGCCATTTCTTCTACAGAGCCAGGTTTTACATTATCAGGAGTTATTTATTCTGTATTTAAAAGCAATCCATTTTTTCCCTTACAGGTAGGAGTGCCATTGCATACATTCAGAATTACATATTTCACTTGTGGGAGATGTTTTTGCCAATGTTGGATGTACCCTTTGTTTCCAGAGATCTTTGGATAGGCTGGGATTTCAAATAGCAGATAATAACATGCAGTGTGTATTATTGATGTTGTCTTAATTGTCTTATTGACAACTCACTTGCACTTGAAGAGGCATGCTAATATCAGACATTTTATGAGATTGCATATATTTTCATGACTGGAAGCCATAGCCACAAAATTATTTTAAAAGCATGCAAGTATTACTCATTAAAAGATGCAGAATTTTTAAAATGCGTTTTTGGGTCCACATTCAGCATCATCACTGGTTTTGATAATCCAGTCTCTCTCTTTCCTTTACTAGTCCCTAATTAAGCTTCTCATCGATATTTATCATGGAATTGGCTCCAAAGCAAAGTGCCATGCACCACTACCATTACCTGAAGAAAAAGAGCTTATAGGAATAGCAAATTATATGCCTGCAAGATACAAGAAGATGGTCATATAAAGGGAAAAGACAAGCTATTTGCTTCTCCAGTGGCAAGGAGGGGATGTTGAAGAGAGTATGCATTGCATGAAGCTTAAAATTACAAAAATCTAGTTGTAAGTATACTAATTGTGGCTACTAATTTGCTTCTGGTGAAGTAGGTTCATTACGATGTTGGAATAGTTTAGTTACTGCTGGTCTCTTCTAAAGACCTGTGAATTAACTTGTGACATTTCTAAAATTTAAAATCAATAAAAAAAAAGCTGCAGTATGTATCAGCATCAGCTGACAGATGTGGACAAGTATTAAGGAAAATTTCTTGCTGAGAATGATTGTAGCCTGAAGTATTCTACATATATGAATGATCCAAGCATATTTTAGATTTCTCCTTTAGAAAACCTCCAGTTTGGACATCTGGGTCTCTCAATGTGTCTGTCAGGGTGAAAGGACCAGTTGCTGACATCACTTCTGGCAATAGCCTTTTCTGGGTGCTGGTTTCCTTTGTTGCTCACAGGGGCTGTTTGTCTCCACTCCTGTTTGAAATGTGAGCCCCTGTATTCCTGGATTGCTGTGAAACATGCACAGGCAGAATTTAATGTAAACTCTGCACGTCCTTTCCACCTTGGACTTTTCTGCCTTGTGTTATTGTAGTGGATTTGCTGTAGAATATTCAAAAAAGGAAGGAGATGAGTTTTCAGGTTGGCTTACTCCTCTTACTGTAAAACTCTTGTGTCTTGGAGAAACTTGAGTTTCTACCCAGCTCTCTTCACTGATACCTTGCCATTTTTGCCTTCAGATTTTTTTCCTGTAATACTGAAGTGATTATGAAGAACTACAAATGAATTCTGCAAAATACTTTTAAAAATTGGCAAATGTTTGCACCTGTCTTCTGGTTCCCTTCAGCATGTATTGCATTACTTTTGCAATTAATCTTTGTTGTGCATCTTGAGGCCAAAGAACTTGGAATTCTCTTTTCTAATTGGGCCTCTGTGATCAGGTGTTTCATTAAGGATCTTAGTGACCTTCTAAGTTTTTGCCACATTTATACCACTTCAATAAATCAGAGGGAGGTCTAACTCTTGGTATTTCTGTAAGTGGGCAAATGAAGAAATTTTATATCGTATGTAAATTTATAGCATTGATTTGTTTTTATGTGCTGGAGTGCCCTTTTAGATAAATAATATAGATTTGGGGGCAAATTCTGTCTGGTGGAATTGATAACTGATAAAATCTGGCTCTAAAGTATCTGAATCCAAATATTTCATCACTGATCTCTAGGTTCTTCTACCATATTCTCTTTCCACCCTTGTCTTTTTTTTTTTTTTTCTCTTTTTTTTTTCTTCACAGAGGGAAAAGATGTTGCAAGGGGGAACAGGGAATGACAAAGGTTCCCTATAAACCCTAATTTCAGTTCTGGGTGCTCAGCATCCACAGAAGTAGTTTCCAGTAGGCAGTGGTGATGAACAGCTCAGAAGTGACCTCTGCATAGTGTTACCCTGCATTGTGAGGGTGTGGATTGGCTCTATCTGAGGATCTTGTGCTTGATTTCTAAAATAGATCAAGTAGTGTATGCCTGGAGCAAAAGGTGTCCATCTGTGAAATATGAGCTTGAATGACCATAATATCATGAGAAAAATGGATGACACCTGAAAATTAAATTTGTTGATAAAGCACTGGACAGAACTTCATTCCTAATTCTTTTTCTGACTTTGTGTGACCTTGAGAGGTGATTGGGAGTTGATTTTTACAGGTGCTGGAGGCCTCTTGATACAAATGAATCTTGGGGTTGCAACTGGGGCACTAATCACCTCTGGAGCTCAGACAGTGCTTGCATATCTGTCTGCCAAGTGGGTAAAAGGATTTTTGCAGCCTTTAAGAAACATTATGATATTATTGATGAAAAGTATATGAATATTCGTTTTGTTAATAATTTGCTTGGAAAAATGAGGAGGATCTGGGCTGTCTGACAGAGTGTAGATGGAGGAAAGTCTTGCTGTATATGTGCAGGGAGGTAGCTCTGGGAGGTGTGAAAGAAATGCCCTTGCAGAGGGCCAGTGGCCCTCCTTGCCCTTCTGCGAGGTGCTGGCAGTGAGAGGTGCTGGTTATGGAGGCCAAGTGAGCTTGGGGTGGTCCATGTTCCTCACAGAATCCTGGTACCCACTGTCACTGGGGTGATGATGGAGGGTACACCCTAACCCTCACTGTAGTACAGGCTACAAATCTGTCCAGTCTGCAGTTTGTGTTGCCCCACCTTCTGTGGCAGTGAGGTCCCAAGCTCACTGATGTATGTGAAAAGAAGTATTTTCATCTGTCCTGTGGAGCAGCCACTCTACCTCCTTTATAATTTTATTTGACCTTTCTGATGCCTCTGACTCTGCTATATGTTTTCATAGGACAAGGCCAGAGTGGCCCACAATGTGCTGGACATTGTGCACCAAGGCTTTCTGCTGTGGCAGAAGGGGGCTGTTCATCCTGCTCTTAATGCCCTGCAAACCAGTGCCTAAGGCTGTGTTTACTCTGTGCAGGTTACTGAACTAATGATTCCAGGGCACTGTCAATTGCAGCATCTCTTTCTGGGCTTATGTGCCATTTCCAAATTCAGTGCTGTCGTACGTGGCTGTTTAGATTGCTTTCCCCAGATGTTAAACCTTCACATTTTTATGTGTTGATACTCATCTGCCACATATTTGCTCACTTGCTCTGGCTGGGCTGAAGCACAAACTCTTCACCCCAAGTTTACCCTCCAGCCACAGCCTTTGAACTGAATGGCTCAGTCAGTGATTGCTCCTATACCAAAGCGGTTTTTCTTGACCCTTTGGGAAGTTGTTTGAGTTTCAACCATGCATGTCAAGAAGCCATGAAGTAGTTTCATCTTTGATACTGTTCCCCAGAGGATTTTCATATCTGCATTTGACGGTTTTGCTCTTGAAAATACTCCTGGTTCCTGGTTAAAAATCATGGCTTGGGAAAAGCTGGCAGCAAGAGGGCAAACTTAACTCTACACCTGTATGGATTAGCCATGGAAAGCAACTTTCCAGTTGGTTGTATTTCTAGAGAGATACACTTGAGGTTTCCCATGTGGATGGTGTGATGGAAGAGGTCCCTGGTAAAATGATTCAGCCAAGAGGTCAGTTTTCAATTGCTGTAATATCCTTTCTCCTGCCTATTTTTTGAAAATAGAAATGAAAACAGGAGTGTAAATTCATAGTATCATCAAATGCCATAATAAGGTTGAGTGGTCTTTGCCTGTTGATCTTTTAGAACTCTGATTCTCTCTTAGCAACTATTTGATTCACAAGCACACTGAAGCAGTTGCTCCAGGTAAAAAGTTTTGGTGTTCATGGGACTGAAAACTCTTGGATGGAGACAGCTGCTGGAAAAGTCTTGAAGGAGAGCATATCAGGCAGTTGGGTATTTGCTAGAAGAGTGAATTTTCATACTTCTCTATTTGGTTGTGTTTCATGTTGCTCTTTATAGCCTCTGTCCATTGGCAAAAGAGCTCACTTGCAATATTCCCCATGCTAGGAGATGATGAGAGGTAGAGTCAATATTACCTGCCAGGACCAGTGGAGCACAGCATGCTCTAGTTACATCACCTTCTATTTGTGAATTGTTACCTTGGTTGACATGGATAAGAGAACCAGCACCCTCCAACACTGAAGCCTTTAGTGTCTATAACTTCAGTAAAAAAGTCCAAGTGCTCTAGTTTTTGTTATTAGAGTTATGAACATTAAGAGACCTTAAGGGGAGACCTTGTTTGTGCCTTTGAAAATAATTTTCTGGTTTATTTGTGTTGTAGAAGTGTTCAAAGAAATAAAAGTACAGATTTGTTTAAGGTAAATCAAAATGAAATGTTTATAATGATGTGTAACTTCTCTAGAGTTTGCCAGACAGGAATCATTCATATTCCCTCCTGAAAATGGACCACCAAGTCCAGTTCCATTCACTGTATTCCTATGTGTTATCCAGTTCTGGTTAATGTTTGTTGAAATTTTAGATATGAAAAATTATTGAGAGAACAAGTAAAAAAAAAAGAGTGACTTTAAAAAATTGCTGTGGAGTCAAAGAGGTGTTTTAATCTCTCCCTTTTTTATTGTTTATCCACACATGCTATTTCGAGACGACCTCCTCTTCCCCAGGCTAGGATGTCTGGGCTTGTAGTTAAAAGTGTGAGACTGTTGGTGGAGGAGTGTCTCCTTACCTTAGTTGAACTGAGCCCCCACAAAACTATCAGCAGTCCTCTGGCACTTCTGCTAATAGGTCAGACCATGGGGTGATGGGTGCTTTATACTTAGAGAAGTGCTGACATTTGATTTTTCTGGTAATGCCTTTATTGTTATCTAAAAGAAAAGTTGTGGCCACCAAATTTTTAAATTTGCTTGTCTGACCCAGTGGAAAACAAAGACCTTGGTTCCAGAACTGTGTTTGCATCACTAGATGGCTGAAAGAACTGATTGAGTGGCTGAGTAAAAGATAGGTTATCATTTTTATTATTGCATCTCCTGCTGCCTTCTGGGCCTTTGGTAGCACTCCAGAGAGCTGACTTCACCTCCACAGAGGGATCAAGGTTAAAAGCCCAAGAAATTTAGAAACTTTAGAGTTCATTTACAGGAGTGAAACAGTGAGAGAGGCTGGGAGGATGGCAAGAGTTTCTCTTGAGGGTTAGGGAGGAGGAGGGCATGCTGTTGTGAGGTTGTTGTGATGTTTGGCTGCCCCAGAGGTTGTTCAGTTCAGCCTCCATTTGAGAAATCAAAGTTACCCACTCTGTTGAACATTCATGTCATAATTAAGTGTGAGACTGTGACCTTTAGTATTCTAAAAAAAGGAAAAATTGTTACCTTAAGGAATTTCCCATACCTTGAACCAGAACAGAATTCATGTCTATGTTCTGGAATTATCTGGGTCCTTGGAGACAGAGATCTTCCTGAAAATTTAGTGCTCAGGGAATCTGCTTCTTTATCAGCTCTAGTGGTTGTTTCTATGGTTAGACAAATTGGTGACCTTTTGGAGAGCATCATGTTATCAAACAGACCAATCAACTCTTTAGCAAATGTAAAAGATTCATCTTCATTTAAGTATCTAAGTGTAGAATGAAATTGAACGTGTGTCTAATGCATAGATTTTGCATTGCATTTGCCAAAGACATCATTTATTTGGTGTGTCTAATTCTTGGAAAAATAATCCTCAGAGACATAGGACTTGATTTCCTGAGCACAGCTATTGTTGCACTTCGTAATGAAAAATAAGTGCTTGGCCCTTCCGGGAATCAAAATGTGGATGATTTAAAATTAGCCTTCCAAAATTTTGAGCATTCTAATATGAATGGTTAAAGTATTAAAATTGAGACTATCCAGAGCAGAAAGCAAGGATCCCCAGTGTTAAAATGCATACAGAGGGACTAACATGCACACACACCACACACAAAATTAATATAAGGGATTAATATTCAGCTGTGATAATACTGGAAAATATGCACTGTGGAAAGTAGGGGAGCATGTCTTCAAAGGTTGGTTAGTGCTTAAGGTGACAGAAAATTAATGCACATGAATGACAGTTGTTCCTGAGAGAGTCATCAGATGCACCTGTGAAAAGTCTCCTTTCCTTGAATCCCACTTTAGCTGAGGAAGTTGTTATAAATGTTTGATAGAACAAGATGGACAATTGCCCCAGGTAGGTCTGAGGCTTGACCTCTGCCACGAATGGTTGCAAGAAGCCATTTTCCACAGTGCCTGTTCCATTTAATTTCTTTGCAGGATGACACTGGAATGGCTAAATCTCCAGTTTCTTTGTCTTGCAGCCCTTTTGCTCCCTTGCTAGACCTGGGGAGATTAGGGATGCAGGACATAACATCACTATGTACAAAGTTTGTATCAAATAAAAGGATTCAATTTTCTGCCAAGTTGGGGTTTAACCTCTCCTAGATCCTGAGTTGTGCATAATTAATGTATTTTCAATATCTTTCAGCATTTGACTTTCAGAATTCTCCCTCAGAATTAATCTTAAAGATGTTTCAGTATTCTGCCTTCAGGAAGACAACTTGCTTTTAGCTCATGCCATAATTTTTGGTTTCAGTTTTTGGATGTCATGTATCACTCTGATTAAATGTCTCTTTCTTGCAGAAGGCTATTCTCACAGGAAAAAAATCAAGCTATTATCTAACAAATGTGTGGCAGTTAGTGCTAGCATGGGCTAGTATATTTTTAATGGCAGCAATCTCTTCCATTTTGTTGCGTGTGAACAAAACCTCTTGCCTGCTTTATATCATCAAAGAGCTTGTCCAGATTTGGCGGTTTTAGATTGGGTAACATCATGATGGACGAGTTGACAGTTCATTAAACCAAAGATTTTTTCCATCCACAATAGTCTGTCTTCTGTGTATTTACTATTATTAAAGCCTGCACAATAGCATCTGTAAATAAGACATGCCTTTGCTCTCCACTAGTGTCGACTACTGATGGTGGATGCCTACTAACAAAAATAAAGCTAGGGTCCTGCTGAGCTAACTTTTAATTCAACAACACAGTGTGTATAAGTACACTAGTGCCATTGTGAAAGAATGGCTTTCTTCCATTAAAGCAACATTACTGTCCCTGGTACTCCTGCCTGTCAAATACACGGCGGTTCAAAACAGATTTGTCTGTATTAGCAGCAGTTCAGGACCCAAGCTGGTAGTAGGTAGTAGGTATGACCTGTGCAGTTTTACATGCAGTAGCTAGCTTCCTAGCTTGTTCAGCCCCTGTGATGTTTGGGATGCACATTCTTTGAAGATTACTTCCAAAGAAAGGCATCCAAATCCTCAATTCGAGATTCTGTCTATTCCTGTGGTGTTTACATTCCAGTATGGCAGAAGATCACTGAAAAAAGAAAAGATGAAAATGCACTTTAAAAAAGGGTTTCTCAAAACAGGTCTCCTTCAAAGCATCACAGTCCTCCACCTCCTACCCTCTTTTAAAGACTGGGATTAATGTTTTGTGCAGGGAAAAAATATACATTGGTGGGCAACTTTGCAGTTTGCCCCAGTGCTCTTGCTGGAGAGCCATCCATGGCGAAGCACTGGGCAGTGGTGAGCGAGAGCTCTTCCTGCTGGAGCTAGGACATTTTTTATTAACACAGCTGCAAAGTTACTCGCTTCTGTTTTTCTCTCTGTTATCTTGGTGCTATTGTTTTTACTTGCTACTTAAAAACTACAGCCTCATCATCTTCCAGAGTGCTTGCTTGCTTTTTTATTTTTTTTCCGTTTCGGCTGTATAATAAAAGGATCAAATATTTAAAATTGCTCGCATGTTACTTTATTAAATGCATTTGTAGGAGAATGGGAATAGTTACTGTGTGGCTTTCTTGTAGCATTGAAGCTTCCAATTGTTTAGTTTTGAATTCACTCTACTTAAAATATGCAGCATATTTTTTTATTTATTTTGTGTGAATATGGCGTTCATTAGAGGGCCTAATAACAAAGGCTAAAGCTTGGCACAGGGTGGCTGTTATGCAAGCTTTCCCACACGCAGCTCTGCCAGTACCCCTCAATTCTGACCTGCAATAATACCCTTGCTATTCTAGTCCTGGGCCTTGCCTGAGCAGCGGCTGCAAACTGTGTCAAATCATGTGTGTGCGATTTTTGTGATATAGACAAATGAGACCTTTAAACTCCTTTTTATTTCTGACCTTACAGTAAGTCATAGGTATTTTTAAAAACAATTTCAGCAAGTAATTTCTTAATAAACCAGGAGCAATGGCTGTAACAGGAGTGGTAAAAAGAAATTGATGAACAATTTTGAGATATACTAAACCCCCGTGTTTGTATGGGAAGGTAATGATTTAGAAAATCTGTATTCTGGTGCAATTATTGTTAACTTTAGGAAATTTTTAACACACCTCTGATGTGAATGGGATTCTCTCTCTTTTTGTGTTTCTAGCAGATATTTAAGAGACGCAGACAGATGAGATTTTTTTTTTTTTCATTTTATGATTTATCTTAATCAAGATGGCATCAGACATTCAGCCATCGTTGTGGTATAGCAGCAGGAGTGAAAGGATCAATTCCTTGAAAGGATTTATGCCCCTGGAATTCTGAGGGTTTTTTAGGCAGTGTTAAGAATTTAAGGGAACTTTAGTAACTAGAGAATGATCAGCAACATGTGGTATGTAAACTCTGATGGAGAGCAGGCTTTAAATGCAGACAATGCAAATAAGTATTGCAGCAAGCAAAAGAGATTCACCTACACATATGCAAATACTAAATCCCAGCAAAACATTAATTTTAAGTTAAAAATAGCCTTTCTGCTACCCGAGCACCTATGTAACACTGCTTCTGTCCTTTAAAAAACAGTTTTATGAAGGAGCAGTTGAGCCAAAATTGAAAAAAGGGGGCATGTAGCCTTTCAGGCTACGATGATTAGTATTAAGATGAGTTGCACTTTAGCTAGGCTGAAACTTGTTCGTAACAGAATGTTAAATACTTACTGAAAAGAAAGATTATGTCTATCTAGTTACACCATTCCTTGATATATGCACCATGTCAGAGTGCCATTGTCTCCTGGGTAAAGACTGAGAGTTCAAATACCCACTATCTCTCCCCTGGTGCTCCAAATGCTCTGCTTTGAAGTTTTTATAATCCATCTGTCATCTTCTAGCAGGGAGGGCACATGTTCTGTACCACTCAATTATAGAATTCTCTTTCGCCAGCTACAATGAGACAGGAAAGAATGTTATGGGTGGTTGAGAGAAACTGTCAGATATACTAAATTCCTGGGATTCATATGGATGATGTTATTCCAGTGTAGGAACACAGCATGTGTTATTGTTAAAATGTATTAAGGATACATCTTGCATTGTACCATTTAAGCATTTTGATATTTGCATAGTTTTGTTACTATTTGATTTTCATTTAAAACACCGAAGCAGCCAAACAGTCTGAGGTTTGATAATTTCATTTGTTTTGGGTGGCAAAAAGTGACCAAATATGCATGTATTTTGGAATATCAGAAATTATCATTATTTCTATTACAACGGTGAAATGGAAAAATTCTATTTTTTTTTTCTTTTTGTGTAAGCACTGTGGAACAGTGGAAGTGTTTCTAGACCGGTAATATTTGCCATACCAATTGTTTGTATTATGATATGAACTGAAGGCCTGAAAATTATATGTGCTACCATCTGGTGAAAACAGGAGTAGCATTTCATTACGTGGTACGTATAAACAATAGCAGCAGTGAATTCTGAAATTATAGTTAATATTTTGCTTAAAGAAATCTACCTTATAGGGACCTAGCATGCTTGATAGCACTCTGGGTTTTCATGTACTCCGTCCCTGGGGTGATTTAATTTGTTGTCTTATGTGAAATGAGTTTGATGAGCTCAGCTAAGTCTCTTGTGGATATTAATTCATGGTGTAAGAGATCCCACATAGTTTTGCAGAGGCTGGCATAATTTTAAAATGGTGTGGTTTGCTCAGAACAGGGTCAGTTTGTGTTGTAACAGAATTTATTGGAATACATAGATTTTCAGGGCAGATTTGTGGTACCAGTACTTGCGAATGGTTTTGGTTTTTATTTTTATTTTTTTTTTTTTTACATAAATGTATAGTCTGGCATGAGTGGAGCAGCCCCCCTCAAATTCAGTTTCAAGTGTGCCTCTTTATGGGATCCCTTTAAGGCTCCTGAAGTGGACCAGAGGCCGTAGGAGTCTCCAGATGGTGCAGACCCCTTCGTAAGCTGAAATCAAACTCCCACAAACGTGTTCTGAGCAGTCAGCAAGACAACCTCTTGCTCAGACTGTATCTGCAGTATAAATACCTCCTCCTGTTCCAAACAAACAGGAATCCTGCCATATCTGAAATCTGGCAACTGCTTTCAAATAAAATTTACTGTCGTGGCTTGCTATTTTGCAGCCTGTCTCCTGTCTGTTGGTTCCTCCAGGATGATAGGAGGGCTGGGCAGTGGAAGGGGGATGTCCCTTTTAGGTTAAGGAGATAAAGGGATTGCCCAGCTGCCAAATTCTGGTAAAGTGATCCCAAATGGGTTTGGGCGAGGAACAGAAGGCAGTGTCTCTGATTATCTGACCTGGGTTGGTTACAGTAAAAATGGAAATAAGACTTAAAAAAGCTCTAATGGAGAAATGTAATAAATTGGAGGTAGTATTATCCAATACAAGGTGGTCCTTCCACCATGTGGGACCAGGATAGTAGTCAGAAGCAGTTTTTGTTGCATTTACCCACTTGGAGCTGGCTGGTGCTCCTGTCTTACTCTTCTGCACCAGCTGCCACCACCAGCTTCCTGATGCTGGTGATGGGTAAATTTGTAGAATTAGACTCTCCCTGGCCACTGTTCTCTTCAGTAGGTCGGTCACAGGTGTCCCACAGGGAGGTGGTGATGAAGCACTGCTGAGGGCAGGGCTGTGAAGTGCAGCACTGGGTGGCAGAGCTGAACTTCTCAAGGTGAACACGTTCCATGAAGAGGTTTTTGCTCAAAGCTGGGCTGTGTGCAATGACCTGTGCATGGGCTGGTAAGGCTCAGTCTCCTGACCTGTGCTCAGATGGCTCACCCTGACCATGTGGGACCAACCCCCATGTGCTGTCTGAGCTGCACCTCCCAAAGCCTTTCAGCTCCAAGACTGCCAGACCATTTTTAATTTTTGTATTGGATCTTTCAGTCTTCCTTGCCTATTGCTCCTGTTAGCCATGAGTGAGCTGAAACCTTACTCTGAGACTGGACACTCTGAGCTCCAGGGGATGGAAGCCCACTTCTGTTTTTAATTGTATCTCCTACAAGGCGCCAGATATTTCCTCACTGTATTTATATAGCAGCCGATGCAAGTTTTGAAAAACATTTCCACTAACGGCAGATTTGGATTTTTTATATTCTTTACCTTTAGTATATTTATTTAAGCTATGTATGGACAAGGAAATATTCCATTAATCCCATACTGTGATGTTTTATTCACATGTTAGAAGCTTTTTTTTTTTTTTTTTAATTCAAAGTAGGGGCTTTAATGTTTTGTTTGCTCTGATATTTGTTTTGTTTTCTTCTCTTCCTGGCTCTTCTTGCTTATCTTTCATAAGTTCTCTTTAGCAGCTTTAATTTCCTTCTCTTGCTTCTTACTTTCTCCTTCTCTCTATCTTACAGGTATATACTAGCAGTAGAAGCCCCAGCTGGAAGATTATCAGTGAAGAACATAGTTTTTAGATCCTAGCAGAAACTTCATCACATTGGGGGGGGAGGTGTGGAAGGTGAAGATTGCAGTTTGCAGGACCTAGTGAAACCCTGAGTGTGAAAAGTATTTGCATTTGCTCTCTGACTTTCACTGGGTCTCCTGCACTCTGAGGGCTTCCACTCTATTTTAAGGCTGCTGTATCACAGTTTTGTGCAAATGGCAATAAATGAAAGTAGCCACGCTGTTGTTGATGTGTTACAGTGTCAGCAGATTTTGAGTGACTGTTTTGACGTAAACATCTCATATAAATTTTGATTTATTTAAGTCTAATTGTATAAAAACAAACCCCCAAAAAACAACAGACAAAATCTCTCCAAATGTCCCCCCGTTATTTTTAGTACTGATATTAAACTATGATTGTAATAATTCTCTTTACCAGTACTGAGATTAATGTGAAAATATTTATTCAGTGGAATTTTCTGAGTAGAGCTATCTTAATCAACAGTGCAAAATTCTCTTTGCCCAAGCAATTAATTTTTTTGATGGGCATGTAAAATATGTGGGTTTTTTTTTTCAGTTTATACATCCTCCTCATGGTAAATAGTGCCAAATAGATTTAGTATCTGGACAGACAAATTTTTCATTATCATTTGGAAGCCTGATTTAAAATATATTACTTTGAGAAATACAACATTGAGATTTTAACCAACCATATTGTGCTACAGCTTATTGTTCTGTTGCAGGGATAATGTATTAATGTTTATCGAGTTCTTTATGAATTTATATATGTTATATATAGCCATAGTTTCCTTTGTGATCCTCTCTTTTATTAAGCTGGTAATTTATAATGGTGAATCTTAAAACTACTGGTCATAAGGTAGCATGTTGCAGTTTGGGAAATATTTTTTGTTTTGTTTTTAAGCTTAACATTTTTTAGTGTCCTTTCTGTATTTTCCCATGAGATTAAGGTCGTATTTTTTATGCATGTTGAAAAATATTCACTTATCAGTATGGGTGCAACTGTAAACAAGTGATAAAGTGACAACATTTACAACAGCAAAACTGACAGCATTTGCTTTAATTTTCTGCCATTTTTGTAATTATATCAATCAAGACCAAAACTAAAATGATATTTTAGCATGCTGTAAGAAATGAGGAATTCAGATCTTAAAAGACCATTACAATTAGCTTTGAAACATTCACCATTTTAACATAATTGTTTCATATAGCTTATACGTCTTCATTTACAGGCAAATATTCTGTTGATCTTTTATAAACAAAGTAGCACCCATCTGCTTCTTGAGACACTCCTGGCGCCTATTCATTGCAAAAATAATACATGTCCTAATGACTTCCACATATTTTGAAATCTCCCTTTTGAAATTGGTCTTGGCAGATTATTTGCAGGTACTTGAGTTGCATCTGTTTGCAATTTTGCAAATGCGGAAGACTTTAATGTTGAGCACTGCAAGAGGGCTATTTTAATCCTCAGATAACATAGGCTGTCATCAAAAGCCACATTTATCTTTTCGAAGGTGGGGCAAATGTTTAATGTTAAAAGACAGTAAAAGGTCAAGGTCAAGGCTGAGGTCTGAATATTTTCCTTTCATAAAATTGTGTCTTTTGTCATTTACTTCTTGCATTTTTTTCATTTAAGTTTCAGCTTAGCTTCCCATTGCCAAGAGGATGTTTTGCTGATAAAAATGAAAGATCAGGAAGAGAGTAAATCTGAAATAATTGTGAACTTCGCTCTGTTGTACTTATTATTACCATGTGGTTAGCAGCTGACCAACTTAAGCCGTTTTTATTTACACTACAAAACTGAGCAGCATTGTCCTAGCAAAGTACAACTTTTCTTTTATTTAATCACTAGACTATGTTAAAATGGAGTTCAGGGTCTCCCTTCGTCTCACAGAAGAGAGGAGGTAAGGTTGAAATGACATCCCTAATGTACCTCATTGGGCCTTGTTATTGCAGCACATATGGTACACTATGAAGGATTACCAATTGTTAGAGGACCCCTGCAAGAGTTGGGCACGGTGGGGGTGAGTTAAGGATGACATTTCAGCTTTAATTCCACTCTTGTTTTCCCTATTACCGTTTTACTGTTAACATTTCTTCATTTATTTATTTTTGAGACTAAATTTTGCCTCTTGAACATTAAAAGTCCTCCTCCTGCATGAAAAGGGGCTGGTGTTTTAACACAGAAGGAATTGGAGACTAAAAGCTTTTAGAAATGGTTATTTCAAGGCAGCTACTTTCTGTTCATGTTGTTGTGCAGTGAGAATAGCTGGAAACCCGAAAATGTGCCAAGGTTTTAAACACCATGAGATTTAGTGTGAAAAAGGACTGAGTGAATGTTTTGTGCAGTACACGTTATTTCCATGTTTCTTGATTAGGTCTTTGGTTAGAAGAGGAGCATGTGCTTATCTGTGAACTTTCCCTCAAGTGCCCTAAAGTTTCTGCACTTACCAAGTTTAACAGAATGACTGTGGAACAGTTGCTTAAGGTTTCCCACTGAGCAGCAGCCACCCACCTCTAAGGTGGAACAATAAAGCTATTTTTACAGCCTGTAGCAGAACAGGACAGGAATAAATACATCAACCAGATAAAATTGCTGTGAGAGCTGAGGTGGTGGGGTGGTAGCATTTAAGATAGCATTTGACCAGGGGTTATGACTTCAAAAGTGTCTCAGGGAGCTACGTGCCTGTGGCTTATATCTTCTGAAGTGTGTGGCCTTTTGGGTTTTGAGGTGCTTGAGCTACATTTTAGTGGGATTTAGGTGCCTGAATAAGGGTCAAGGGCTTGCATGGCTTTGGGCTCCTGGCCCAGCATTCCATTTTCTGAAGCCAGTTATGCACATCCCTTAAAATGTATCCCAGGGTGGTAAATTTAATACAGTCAAAGCTCTGTGCACTACTGTCAGATGTTTACTGTGGCCAACCAGAATTCTTCTTTTCGGAATTAAATGAAAATTCAGTTTATAGATGCCTGGTTCCTCTCTATTATCTTGGCACACTGATTCGGTGCTGTCTTGTAGGATGTAGTGCCACCTCCTCTATCAGCATGCTGTCTCCTCATTATCATTTAATTATTTATTGTTTCTATTGCAGAACACTTGGGCCTACTCAGGGAACAGCTGTCTGTGCTGGGGTGGAGCTGAGTATTTGGGGAATGAGTGAGTAGAAGTAGTTGCAGTAGCAGTCAGGATGGAGAAGTTAAAGACTCTTCTGTTTAGAAAGAAGAGATTGTTTCTTAAACTAGGGCGTGGGGAAAAGCAGCAGGTTTGGGAGTTACCTGAAGTCTTTGAGACAGAGAATAAGGAGTGACACTGAAGGAGGTAAGGTAATGGCATTGCACAAGAACTGTGACAAAGCAGGGAATGGCATCAGATTGAAAGGAAAGATACAAAAAGTTCCACTTGATCCATTCATGCTTAAATTGCCAACAACATAATTGGCAGAGGTGGGCTCAGGAGCAGACAGGTGTGCAAAGCTCAGGTGGTGACAGTTGTAGGAGGCAGATGTGGGTGTCAGTGACCTAAACTTGGAAGAAGGCATATGGGCAAAAAAGAGATGACCCAGTAAGAAAGCAGGGATGGAGAGAGGGGTAAAACATCACAGGGACTGCACAGAAAATGAGATGGTAGGTGTGTTGCAGCAAATGAGATAAGGAGCAACTTAGCAACAAGAATGGTAAAATTATAGATTCTTGGAGCAATTAAGTGATCTTGGCTGCTCTCCTGCTGAGGCACTGGCATGGATGCATTTGTTAGATCTGGTGGGACAGCAGCACAAAGTGGTTATCTATTTGGGAGCAATTGTCATATTATTGTTCATATGCTCTGAAAAATGTATTTAGCGGTTGCTGCAGCCAATTTTCAAATGCTAACTTAGCCATTATCCTCACTTTTTATGGCTCAAAATATGAGTCCACATTATGGATTTGTGCTTTGAAAACCAGCAACTTATCACTAAATTTTTATGGACTTCTACAACTCAATGTGTGTTGATAGCCTTCTTGGATTTTTATTTTTTTTTTTAATATCAAAATTGTCTTATCCTTATGGGGCCTATAATCTTTTCTCTAATCAATTCCCTCTTGTTTTCCTAGCCAAAAGAATCTGTATAATCATTTTTTTGGGGCTGTGCAAGAGAGGTTAGCTGAAGTTACTGGTCCTTACTCATTGCACTTTAACCAGATTTGTGCTGCCTTCTTTTCTCAGTCATTCCTGTGGGCAGGAAGATCTTGCCTGTTCTGCAGTCTCTCAGGCACACTCTTTGGTGGACAGTTAGAACTGGGTGATGCTCTCCTGGAAATTTCTGAGGCCTGTGAATGAATAGGAGAGACAGGGTCGCCATAATGAGCTTCACTTCCTTTTTGCTCTCGTGCAAACTGAGTCTCTCTAACCATTCTGCTTAACAAACAAGTCCTGTTCTCTTGCTTCCCAATTTTTATTGTCTTTGGAGGCATGTTGATGTTCACCTGCCCCAATATCTTTACGGCTACTAATGAAAAAATACCTACATTAACAACATAGACACAAGTGCACCTTGGGATGAATGTATTATTTATAAAGACTTACCATCACACCCCTCACAGTTACATTTTATGCTGCTTGTGGGTGTACTCCTGTGTCTTGTTGGCAATGCAATTAGTTGCACTGTGGGAGATTCCCAGGTTCAAAGCCAGGCATGTAAAATCTATTTCACCCCTTTTTAATATGTGGGTCTTTTTGTAAACGAAAAGAAAAAACCCAAAATCGTGGCACCCCTTCACAAACAAAGCAGAATAACACTATTTGGGAAAATCCTTACAAAGTCAGATCCAGCCTCTGCTGCTGCTTTTTATACATTACAGCTCAGCATAGTTGTACTAGACCAGTACTGCTCTGCAGGTGGAAGTGTGAGGGCCATTGAACACTTTAAGTTTTTCCAGTGGATCACAATTACAGAAACATCTGTGCTAAATAACTTTGTGCAGATGCACTGTGAAAATTCAGTGTTCAATAGCCCTCAACATTTCTAATTTCTTACTTGTGGTGGTGTAGTTTACAAGTTGCACATTGGGTTGCAGTATAAAGCATATTGGAAACATTTGTGAAGGGCCTTTGCAGAATGCTTATGCTGCAGTGAAAGTGCTCCCAAGCGCTTTTGTTTCTTTATTTAGATTTATTCCATTTGAAAATGGACAAAATGCATGCTAAGGATACTGTTGATATAATGCTGCGTGAGAGAGTGCAGAGGTCTGGGATGGCTGGTTTGAGAAAAAACTAAAATCAAAATTCTTTTGTTAAACTGGGTACAGAAGGGAAACTTGGAAAAGCTGAGTTTTAGAACTATTCAATGCTACAATGAGATCATACCATTTGGAGAAGTTGGATGCATATGTTTCCTCAGGAAACATATTCCCTACCTCTGTTCTCTTTCCTCTAGGTACTCAATATTAGAACAGCAGAAACCAACTAAATATTGAGGAACCCAGGAGCAGTTCTGTGGGTGCTTTGGATGGTTCCAAGCTTGACTTCCATAAAACAACTAGAAGGTCTAAATGCAGGTAGTGGTTTGGTGCTTCCTTTTAAGGGGGTGGTTTAATCTTTAGCATGATCCATGGAAATGCTTTAAAAAGGTCCTGATTCCAGCTTCAGTGGTGTCTGCAACACAGGAATGATTTGCTGGAATCTTTTTCCATGAGACACTCACTGAGGGACTTTTAGTACTTTTCTCCTTCATCAGGATATCTATGAAATTGTCTGGACTGGAGTTAAGTGTATATTTCAAATTTGAGCATGGTCTGTTGGGATAGGCAGCAAAAGGGACAAGTTGTGCTACAAGTAGTGTGATATTTATCCTCTGTTCCTCATAGGCTGAGCTTATCCCATATCATGGCAGTCAGCCCAGCTCAGCAAAAGCCATTTCCACTTCATTTCTCAATGTCTGATTTTGCTTCCATTGAAGTTAATGGCAAAACTCCCACTGTCTTCAAGTGCAGAGGGATCAGATATTCAGAGAGGTTGGCTACACTTTTTGTGCTTTCATCTACTTGGAAGTCAAATTTTGCACTTAACTTCTTTTGATCTCTTTGGAAAACTCAAGCTCTACTTATTTTCTCTCAACTATTTCTGTAGCTCGATGTTACACGTTTCTGTGACTTTACTGGTTAGATGGAACTAGTTATTTCTATTTTATGTATTGTTTCATAGAGTCATGTCACTTTAATGAAAAGCTAGAAATTTGTTTCCCTGTGATCAGATTTTGTTGCTGTACTTTAAATCACTGCAACCTTTCCATGGACTTAGGCTCTTGTTAAGGAAGGTCATAATGACTGGCCATACATAATTATTTGTGTTAATGAAATACTTGGCTGCATTTATGGTCCATTCAGAAACAAGCATGAGTCTGATAGAGACAAATATGTTTTTCAGTGTGGATTTACATACATTTATGGATTAGAATCAGGCATTCCTCCTTTTATAGTCAGTGTAGGTTTAACTAGGTTAAAAGGTTTTCCTGAATATTCATCCAGACATTTCTTTTGAAATAAGCTTCTGGTTTAAGTTTTGCACAAATTAAAAAGTACATAAAAACTGGAGGAGAAGAGGAGAAGGGAGTTGAAAAGAAATGAAAAACTAAGTATATTTAAGTTTTAGGGCTTACAAACCCCCAAATTTCAGAGCTTTGTGAAATTAAAAGGTTAGCTATGAATAACCACAATCAAATCTTTTCTTTTGTCCATATTTAATTCAAATGAGATTGCTCCATATTGACTTCTAATGCTAAAAGGCCACCCATCATGGAATCCCTGCAGCCAATGAAGCAAGCAAGTGAATGCTTTCTTAAATGATGCTAATCAGTCCAGAGAGGCCTGCCCTCTATCCCCATCAGTATTCTGTAATTCAGATGTGCTGATAACCTGAAATTGAATGTGTCAGTATGCAGACATGTGAAGAAAAAAGGAAACTAAAAGGCAAAAGAGGCAGCTATAGAGACAATGCCTGTTTGATTTTTTTTTTCTTTTAAGGGAAGAATAAAAGGAATAGTTAGTAGTTGTTCTTCAATGCTTGCTGAGTGCTATACAGGAACGTACAGAAAATTCATAAATAGGCTAGACAGCCAATTTCCAGATGGAGAAAAAATGAAAAAAATAAGTAAACAAAACAAACAAACAAAAAGCCCCAACAAAGCCTAGATGACAAAATAAAATGTATTTTAGAAAGATAATACCAACTGGTATTACTAAAGTGTTTCTGTGTACCTAAAGATGTTCCAGTCTAAAGGCTTGAAAAAGAGGGTTCTCTTACCCTTGCAGTACCCAGAGACGTCAGTTGCTACATCTTTTCTGCATCTTGATTTTTCCCAAAATTTAGATTTCAGTTGTTTTATATCACATCTGGTTTAAATTTTGAACAGACACTTTCATATCAGATGCAGATTTTCTTCCAAAAATTATCATACATTTGCTGTTGTATTAGATAGTGCTGTATCAAAAAATAGATCAATTAATTTATTTTTTGACACTTCCTTCAAGATAATAATTATTTAGCTTTCTGAAATAATTTTTGCAGAAACTTTGGTCTCCTTTGAGCCTGTTGTGCATTTGTAAGGGGAGGCACACATCTGAGGGCAGAACTGGGTCCTTTGTTCTTCAAATGTTCTGCTGCTTCTCATAATGTATGTTGAAGATGTTGCTTCAATTTGGTTTTGACCCTTTGGGCTCGTGCTGAGTTCTGCCTCACATTTTGCAAAAAGGAGCATTGGAATATATGCTCTTATTGCATAGAAATGTATGATGCAAAAACTCTGTCATATATGTTTTCCATTATGTTAGCAGTGGAAGATCTTTTCTCCTCTGACAGCTTCTATCACAAATTTATCAGAGAGAGGAATAATACTGGTGGTAGTGCAGAGTTGAGATCTGGGGCATTGAGAGAAGATGTGTTAACTAAATTATACTGAGACAGTTTGCTTATGGGAGTTCTAGTGGGTGGGGCTGTTGAAAGCCACGTAGCTTTTCTTGTCAATGGGTTGCAATGGAGACAATGTCAGTGTCTCATTAATACTGGGAAGTGGGAGCTTTGGGAAGAGGGACAGCTGGTCCGAGTTTAGTGAGTAGGTCAGCTGGCAAACCTGGGCAATGAGCATGGTCTCTTGAGCACAGCACAACCTACCAGGGATGCTGTCAGCCCTTGGTGCTCTTCCCAAGCCCTGGATGTGCTGTTGGAGGTGCATTCTCCAGCTGTGTGTGCAGCAGCTGTGCTGTGCCTGGGGGATGCTCAGTGGCCATGGGCTCACCTGGCCTGCAGGTAAACAAGTGTGTGGCTGCAGGTTGTTGTGGTGGCCATGGCTCAAAACTTAGCATTGAGGAACCTGATGAAAAAGGAACAGTTCCCATCTTGAATGCTGTATTTGTCACTCTGGCTGCAGTTATGGGGCACCTGCAGATCTTGTTGTAGCTACAACTGTTTGAGGCTGCTATGGATCAATCTGTTGGGAAAGATGATTTTTTTTCCCAATTCCAGTTAAAGATTAGTATACTTTCCAGGTCTGACTGAAAGTATTTTAAAGGTTTTGGTAACTGCCTTAGCCTCCAGAGGACTCTGGTGTGCAGTTTTGTGCTCCTCAGTGTGCACTCCAGGTCTGGAGCAGGAGTGGATGGAGGCTCTCATGGGTGCCCAGCTCTGCTCCCAAAACTGAGCTGTGAACAGGGCACCAGATTCCTCACAGCTGGTGGGCAGGTTCATGTTGACTTGCATGTGGATGGCCTAATGCTGCCACCATTAGCCTGATTTTCAGTGTGCCCAGGACTGCAGCTTCTGTTAATCAGTGGGATCTAAGTGTAATTAGCATTTACTGAGGGACCACTCAGATGCCCTGCTGCCGTGGCTTTCCAAGTCTGTTGATGGAATGGAAAGAGACCAAGAACCAAACCCTGTTCTCTGGTCCCCTGTCTGTCACCAGGAGATTAGAGGCTAGCCTGAACAGGATGGAAATGACATCCTGAATTTTAATTATTTATCTGTGCACTTTTTTATATCTTCTCATTGCTTGGATATTTCATCTTATCTTAAAAATATTTATTTGAAATTGTCAGTGATCAAAGGCTGGGAAACAAAACTGAGCTGGATATGATTTTTTTTTTTTCTTTTGGAGGAAATTGGAGTGTCAGGATAATTCTAGTGTATGCAAACTTTACAAGATGAAGCCAATCTAAATGCTACATCCTTAAGCATCATAGTAGAAGATTAAAACTAACATACAGATATATGATCAATTTTACCTACCATGAAAATTCAAAGATAACTAGTATATCTTGTTTTTAATTCAAATTAAGTGATTTTTACTTGATCATTTTATATACACACATGCATGCACTCCCTCACAAGCACACGTCTGTGTACTGAATTGATAAAGAAAGAACTCTGGTTAAATAATCCACTTTTGTCTGACAACGGAATCAGTTATAGAGGTGCAAATATGCAGAAAGCTATTTGGAAATGCATCCTCGTAGTTGTCAGGTTTTATTATGCAGGAAGGTGTCATGTTTGTTACGAAGCTGAGTGCAGATGGCAGAGTGGAAGAAATGGATCACTAATTTTAACAATGATTAATGAACAGAGATAGAAAATGAATTACATTGGACTATCGGAGGCAAGAAATATTTTTGAGAAAATTTTGACTCATCTGCTGTGCTGTTCTCTGTAAATTATTTTCTGAAATTCTATATGTTGTCAACAGTTGACTGCATTTTCCATTACTGTCTATTTCTGTTCTTAAGTACTTTTGTGTTATTAGAGATACATAATTTAAAAATACCAATACATTCCTGATTACTTAGAGAAAGTATACGGTAACAGTATGAATGTTCCAAAGGCTCTGGCCACAAATGTCCTGTTCCATAATACTTTCTAATTCTTCACCCTTTTATTGCTACATTAGAAATATTTAGCGACATTTTATCCTCTTATTAATGAAAGGAGGTGGTTGGGATGGTCGGGATGAGGAATCCTTCTGTGTCCTTTATAAAAATAAGGGAAAAATGTAGACGCAAAGTTAACAATAAAATGCAGCCAAGTGGGTTAACGTGGTTTTAAGCTTACAGTGCTGATTCCACCATTTGTGATTTCACAGTCTAACTGGGAAAAACATACACACAGCTGCTTTTTAAATTGCTACCACCCACGTGCTCCCTCCTTCACTCCAAACTCTGCTGGTGCATATGTGCTCCCCGCGCTTCCCCACGCGCTCGGGGCCAGTCTCGCACATCCCGGGCTGCAGGGGGAGAAGGGAAGTTCCACTAAGTTATAATTTGTTGTTTATCCTTGTTGTACAACCTGCTGAGATGTGCAGCCTCCCCAGCTAAGCAGAGCCTCTTGTCGTTTGGATTCGAGGGCTGTGTGGGGTTTGCCTGCCCTCAAAGGAGGATTAGTTCTGCTTGGAAAGAGCTGTGTCCTCACCCCCTTTTCCTTCCAGTATTAAAATATATATTAAATAAAAGAGAAAGGCAGTGACTGAAACAGAATTAAATGTTTCCATTGTCAATTAGGGAGAGGTTCAGAAGTTGAGGTAAAATAGGGTCAAAGGCTGGCTGGGTCTTCAGCAGTGCTGTGAGGTGTTTGCAGGGGAAAGAAGGGAGGGAAAAGGGTCTGACAGGTGAGATGCCTCATGCCCGTGTTGCTGCTGTCTGGGAGGCATGCAGGTGAACTGTGTTAGGAGCCAGAGGAACCAAGGGTAATCAGCAAAACAGCACCTTGGTGTTTTTGGAAAGCTCCCAGGCATGTGTACATAAAATTCCAGGATGATTTCACATCCTGGATGCCTTTTTATGGCATTGTGCTGAATCTCTCCTCTGGTCTCCTGGGCTGGACAGTCTCCTGTGCTCTAGTTGTAGGTACTGGTAGGTAGATGGTTGTGTTCTTCTGTGTCTCTAGAGTGTTGTGTTATTTTGGTGATCATCATCCTGGTAAGCTTTGGCAATTCATTGCATGATGGGTAATTGCATTGCTACTACCTGATCCTACACCCAAAGCAGAGCTTAAACTTTTGTAACGGGTTTTGTTCCAGGCAGGAAAGTGCCCCTCTTCACATTTCTCCTGAATTTGACCTGTCACTTCTCATTAACCATGTGTGGTAGGTGACTCTGCTTCAGTCCACTGCTGAAATCTCCTCCTGTTGTATACATTTATATTAACATGGGTGTCTGTACTTTCTGCTGTTAAAGGACCTGATCCTTTTACTTGTGTGAAGAGCTCATTCAAGAAATCTCATTGATTTGAAGAAGACTGTGTGCAAAAAAATGTGCTTGGCAGGACTCAGTCTCAGGCAAGCAGCTTTATTGCTAGAGTATCCTCTTCTCTGTATGCAAAATGATATCCTAAAGATTGTTTTCTTTTACACAACAGCAAGCAATAATTCTTGGGGTAGGTGTAAAATTATTCAATAAATTTGTACACTTTCCACATAAATGATCTCTTTTCTGCAACATCAGGCTCTGGTAGGAGACATGTTCCCAATGAGAGGTTGGGCTAGCAAGGAAATGGCAATTCCACGTCCATTGCCTCTTTTACAGGCATCAGGCTCAATCCTGCTGCTGCTAAGTGGATGGCACTTGTGATTTTTAGCCTTAGGAGCTGCAGGAGATGTGTGGTTTGAGAACTTCAGACTCAAGTTTCCAGTCCTAAGTAGAGGTCTATATGATACTCATGAATGATTAACTCTATCTATATTGTGCTTACACTTGCAGAAATACCTGAAAAATACACTGCTCCTCAAAATACATCAGGGGACATTTCCCTATAGCATTTTGAGTCGTGGAATACATAGAATTACCTAGAGTAATTTGAACTTCTATCATTGGTTTGTACCTGTGCTCAAGATTTGTGATTTCTTCCATATTCTGTTTAAAGAGGTGCCTTAATCTTGCTAGAAAGTGTCAGAAAAAATTTAAAGTGACTTTATGAATGGCTCTAACTCTAGGATTTTGCATGTAATTATGGTCCTGATGGGAACATACTTTAGAGAAACAACTACTGGAACAATACAAGTCCTGCTCGGGTTACATAGCATATGCTAAACACTGTGAAAACATACCCTGTGCTTTAGTGAACAAGGTAGAAATGCTCCAGGGAGCCAATTTAGAATGTGACTTAAGGCATGCCTGTGTGGCTTTTTGTCTGTGCTTCTTTTGGCAAACTGGTGAAACAGCAATGGTGGCTGGGAATCCCTGGTAAGTCCCTGAGATTGCTGTGCCCAGACCCTCGTGAGAATGGACAGTTGTCAGCTTTGGACCTTGCCTTTGTTTTTAGAAAATTATTTTGCTCTCCTGCTTCTTTTTGTCTCTGCATGGCAGAGCTGAGTATGGGATGTGGAACTTGGACAGAGGGACAAGGGAAATAAGGAGGCTTTGACAAGCCACTGCTTTCCCTACAGTAATACTATTTTCCACCTTGGTAATAAACAGTTAAAATGTCTTTTTGTGTGTGTGTATCTGTGTGTGTGTATAGGATCAATATATATGCAGTGAAGTGGCTGTGATCAATGTGCTGATTTAGGTTTTCAAAATTTCCTGTTTGATACCATAGTTCTACTTGAATATCTTACTATATATATATATATATATATATATAAAGACATGGTTTTGTACTTATTGAGACCTGTTATTTAACTGAATGTTGATAACATTGCAGACATGAGGGTATGGGTGTGAATAAAAATCCCCTGTGGTATTTCTTAGACCTCAAGTGGCTCATCTTAATTTCTTATGGCATCTTATTAGTTGAAGCTAATGCAAGTAACCCTTAATAAATTTTGCTTCACTGTTATATAAAAAGCAGGAAGCACAATGAAATAAAGTGTTTTTAAAGCATTAGTTTTCTTGGTGTGACAGCTTATGTGCATAAACAATTGCAACATATTTGTGAGACTGACACCTTGGTTATCACCATTATCTTTGACTTAACTCGAAATACTGGGGAAGAGGAGTTGGGTTTGCATTGACATTGATATTTTCCACTTGAGTGCTTCTGTCCTTATGTTCTTCAGGGAATACTCAATACTCTATTTTAGAACATTTAATACATTTATGTAATGTCTATACATGCAAACTAAGGTGTATGTATAGCTGTTTCAAATACAAAATATTGATACTAACATGAGCTATACCATGATCTAGAGGATATCTAGGAGGACTGTCATACTTCTGTTACTTCAGGTAAATAACTGATTGACCTTTGTGGTGTGCTGATACTTCACTAATCAGAACCTGAAATCTGTATAACAACACTTCATTTACTTGATAGACAAAAGAACAATTGCACTTGAAGTAATGTGATTTCTAAATAGACACTGCCTGTCAAAAATAAATGCATTAGAAGTAAAATGTAGCTCAAGGAGACAATTAGCAAACAGAGGTGACACTGTAAACAGGTGCACCCATTATTCCCAAAGCTTGTGGCAATATATTCACATCTTTTAGACTGATGGAAGATCATGTGACAGTTTGGTGAATTATCTATCTGTATCATCTGACTGATGAAGCCTGCTGCAGTTGCAGATCATTTAAAAATGCATCTCACAAATTACATGGTAGCTGGGAAAAAATGCAGGTTTTTCTGAACAATGCTTTTCTAAAGCTATGTGCTGGAATACCTAATTTTTCTTTGAAAGGATGTGGACCATTTCATTATGCTATGTATACAGTCAGTTAAGGTTGTGCAAATTCATTACAATGTTTGTTAATCTATAAAACATTTTCTATTCCAGTTTTAGTGACATTGAATATTTTTTTATGTGCTATTTCTGAAACATTTTTTCCTATGAGCTGAAAGGGAATAACACATTTTTATATAGACTTCTTAAATCGCTACTTATCAAGGAAGATTTGAGATGGGAACATTTGACCTACATCTTTTTGCGGGTTATTGGATTTTTTTTTTTCTACATAGG
>NC_082352.1:8180249-8205249 GCF_027477595.1 Haemorhous mexicanus | reverse complement strand
AGGGCAGATGCTTGCAGCCTTCTGAAGTGACCTGGTGTTACTCTGATGGGCAGATGCCTGAAACCTTCTCATGAGGTAAGGGGTTACTCTGTCTGGGGGAAGGTTTAAAGCCTTCTGGAATTGTATGGTGATAATCTGTGCATCATGGCCATCTTAACTGCAATGTATGCTGTGACAGTCCTAATAAGGACAAGTTAAGGTGGTGTTAGTGCCAAAAAACACAGAAAGGTAGAAGATGCACAGAATAAATGCAAACTGGGATGTCTGAGCAAGTAGAAAAAAACCTAAGGAGATGAAGAAAGTTGTGCCTCTGATAAAGAACTTTTGCAAACCCCTTGGCTCCCCAGGAGTTAAAAGGATGTGCATTCCTGTTCTCTTTGCTGTCTCTTGCTTACTTATATCAGGAGGGAAAAATGAGAGCAATAGTTTGTTGCGTGATCTTGGCAGTGTAAAGGAGCTTCCCTGAAAGGATGTTAGATCAAACACCACAGATTTGCCAGGAGATGTGGACAAATCCTGTCGTGGTTAGCTCTGAATTTTTAAATATTTTGTATTTATAGGCAGACAGCTTTATGTACTGGAGACTTCTGAGGGCATGGGCAGGGCACACACACACACAGGGAGGAAGGTCTGTAAATGGGGACTGGTACATGGCTGGGCAGGCTGTGGTGCCACGGGTGGAAACCATGCCCCAGCCTGAGAGGAGTGGTGTCAGCTCTCATGTCTTTCGGGAACAGTGGAAAAATACTGAGATTTATTCCAGCATCCTGCTTTAGGGACTGTTTATCTCTCTTCACTTATGCATGTAACTCCCAGTGACACTAACTGGACCCTTCAGGCCCCATCCTGCATTTATGATGAGTGCAGTGCTCACGTGGAGGCCTGGGAAGGGTGTCCTGCACGGCTCCTGGGCTGGCTTTGTGCTGTCATTGAGCCTCTTCCCCTGCCTATCTCTGTCCCTGCATCTCTGATGTGCCCAGGGTGAGAGCAGCTATGCCATGGCAATTCAAGAGGCCCTCCAAAAGCAGCTGATAGGGAATAATTATTTAAACATGACACCTCATTCCATCAGAAAGGGTAGGCCATTTGCAGAGGGCCTGAGCCCTGTCTCCTTGAGATTAGCAGGGCTTTCACATCCAGTTGAACAGAATGGGATGTGCTGCTACAAGCCACACAACGAAGCCTTTTAGTCTCAGCATTTGGGGAAAAGCCCTGTTGTGCAGAATAAGTCCATGCTCAAGCTTCTGTTTTCCCTTGCTGTGTTAGATTTCCCTCTGTAACCTGCAGAAATCCTTCTGGCCCTGCTCATCAGTGGGATGAGATTACTTTGTCCCTTTCATGTCTCTAATTCATTTCAAGGAATGAGCTACAAAAGCATGTTTTAAGAATGAACAGAAATTGTGCTGTCACACCCTAGTTATGTCTCACCACTACTTTTTATTTTTGTCATACTGTTTCTGAAGATTTTTAGGTTTTTTTTTTTTTTTTCTACTCTGGGGGTGTGCTGGATCACTGACTGAGCCAAGTGCAACTGCACAGCTGTGCTGCTGTGGGAAGCTTACTGTAATAAATTGGTCTGTAAGGATTCATGGTGCCATTTTTTAATGCCAGGGAGTGTATTAGACACTGGTAAACTGGCCCAATTTGACCTAAGTGGAACTGTCTTAATTTGTTTCCAAGCAGCCTGCTGCCTGTACCTTTAAAATATCTGCTTTACATAGTCAGTGTCAAATGTGTTAGAATAATATTAGCACAGGTAAGTAAAATACCTTTTTATAAGGCTTTAAATCATTTCTGTTACAGTTTAATGTGTAAAGCTACAGATTTTCCCAATTTGTTCGTGAGGTTATGTATCACAGACCTTAAATCATTTAAGGTTTTAAACCTGAGGGGTTCACTCTCAGTCATGAACTGGAAAGCAGATTGCAAGAGACATTGACATGCTGATCAATGACATGAAGCCTCCAAACAAATCAGTACAGGACTTTAAGAGATGAAGCCTTACTGTGTTCTGTCTGTCATCAGAATTTATAAAGCATCTTAGTGAAAGCCCCTTGAGAATCATTCCTAGAATTTTGCAAGTCATGAGCGTGTATGTAAAAGCTGAATTTTTTTTAAACACAAGTAGCCTTGTAATAGCACAGCAAAAATGTGCTCTGTGATGTTGGTGTAGGAGTACTGAGAACCTGTTTAGTGAGATAACATCTTTTAGAAACCTAACAGTTTATTATCTTTGTTTCTGTTTGTTGGCTTTTACGTTGAATGAGCTGCAAGTAAGCACTAGAAAGGTATATCTTCAAGAATTTAAGACATCAACAAGAGCAGAAATTCGAGACAAACAAGCTGTCACTGTTTTTAGGTAGTGTGCAACTGAAAATGTTGGATGGGACCTGTGTTTATCTGCAGCAGTCCAGGAATTTGCTGTTCCTATGTGTTCAAATATAGTAACTGAAATTCACTTATTTAAATTCCAAAGTGTTATGGGTCTTCATAAATGGGACCTGAATCCTATCTAGACACATTTTCATGTTTAGGAAGACCAAATTTGATGACAGGGGTCTCCTTTACCCAGTTACAAAATGATTTTTATTCTCTCCGGTCAGCATTGCAGGTGCTTCTCTGGACTTTTGCAGTGGTTTCATTCTCATGTGGCTGGGTTTACCCATTGGTATGGGCTGCTGGGCTGGGGTAATGCCTTGTACCTGCTCACCACCCATCCAGCTCAATAGGAAAGTGTCTCGTGAGAGAACAGGCTTTGCTGTTCAGGGCTTATAATTCAAATTCAGAGATAACTGGCAGGTAAAAGAAAACTGGGCATGAGGAGAGAGCAGGGAAGAATGTGTTCCTAGGTATGAGAACAATGAGCATGGCAAACCAGGTGATTACTGCAGGATAGCTGGTGCTTTGCTGTGGAAATGTGAGTTTTAAAGAAAGGGCTTGAAGCTTGAATTGGAGCAATTCTCCTGTGTCAGCAAAGTTGTATGGCAGAATTATCACTTGGAAAAGGCTTTGAAACACGTGGCAAAGCCTGGCTCAGTCTGCAAGCGAGGAGGGAAGCAGCAGGATTTGGGAAGCCTTTTGGTGAACCATCACAGTGGCAATGAGTAGCCCGTGGTTGGGGTGGTGGGAACCACAGGGGAAAGAGGAGGAGGTGGGGACAGAGTGGGACACTGCAGGAGCACCTTGCACTGGATGCAATCCTGACAAGGTGGAGACTGCAGAGACCTCAGAGGACACAAGAGAAGTGTTGCTTCAGTATTGCACTGAGGGAGGGCTGTGCTGCTTAGTAGTGAACTTCTGTTTTCAGAAGTATTTCATAGTTTTCAGCATCAAGAGGAGCCCTCAAAATTGTTGTTTGCCCTTCAAGCCAACAAACAGTGTTGAGCACCAGTGTGGTGCTGTTGGTGCTGGCTGATTTGAACCCAATGCAGTCCAGTGGCCAAGCCCTTGATGATTTCCTCCAGAAATGAAGGCTGCAGTTTTGTCCACAGTGACCACCACAGCCTGCCACAGCACCCTCAGAGCAGTCACTGCTTCCCTGGGCTGCTAAGGTGAAGCCCTGAGGCCGTGGTGCTGGAGCTGTGGTTCCAGAGCCTGCTGTATGAAAGGGTTTGGTTGATGTAGATGTACAAAGTGTATTATTTGGAAGTGACCTTTAATTTTATTTGTTAGACATTCATAGGAATAAACATAGTTAGAATTCTCAGTCATAAATTCTTCAGATTATAGCTTCAGTCGAGTGAACTTTATTCTGCTCTAAGAACGTCCTTTGTTTTTGTCTCTATTTTGCTTACTAATGTAATGGCCCTAAATTCACTACTGACAAATATCTTGGAAGTATTCTGCTTGGCTTTTACTGCTGGCTCTTATCTGTTTTAAGTAGGGTTTATTAGATGAGATCATCTACAAAGGACTTATTTCTGTTATAAAATGGAATTAAAAAAAAGTAAAAATACAATTAGTAGCTGTTCTCTTTTTACTCAGTTTGAAAGATTAGAATATCAATGTCAAAGAGAATAACTGGGTTTCTGGAGTATGCTATGCAACTTTTGTTTTATCCTGTTTTGTCCTCTTTTGCTGTTCTGTCTAGGGGAAAGGATCAGAAGAATTTCATTCTGTTCCTCATCATTATCTTGAGAGGAGGTTTTCCCTCTCAAAACAATCCAGAACTGAAAGAAACTTTCATTTCCAAATATTAAATGACCACCAAACCTGTACATTATGAACACTAAAAAATAAAATGTGTTAATCCCATTAATATTGTAATTCTTAATGCTCTCTGCTGTCCTGTAGATTGCCTGCTTGAGGTGGCATTGTAATATTTTAATGTAAATGTCTGATTCAAACACGGAGTTTTGACATATTAAATTTCTCACAGGTTTTATTTTTCCAGTTGTGACCTTCAGTACCTGTCCTGTGTCTTTTAAGAATTTCTTCATCCAGGGAACAGATTCATTGGCTTAGGAATAACTGGTAAGAGTGCTCATATTGTTCTCATAACGTTTTCTTCTGCTTATGGATGTGAGTCTATCTTTGTTTTTCCAATTAAAGAAAGCAAAATGAGGTACCTAAATTAGATTTTTAAATCTGTTCTTGCATGTTTTTTATGTCTTCAAAAATATTATGTCTGTGTCTTGCAAAACTTTTTATTATAGTTCTTCAGGTTGTAGTGAGCTGCAAATAGATTCTTTTTTTCTTTTTCAAGAAAAAATTCTGCTTGGTAAAATCATGAGCATTCATCTTTATGCAGTTGATATGTAATAATTGTGTTGGGGATGAGTCATCATTTATTACTTTATCATCAGACTGCTGATTTAAAAAAACCCATGACTCTCCTGATTAAATTAATTTTATCACTTTTTGGTTTTTTTTTTCCCTCCTGTAAGTTCAATAGAACATCTCATGCATATTATTAAGAACCATATTCTGTTGTGTATTAGCATGAGAAGAACACCCATGAAAATCAGTGGGTGGAGGGGTGTACTACATTGTATATGTGATTTTCCTCTGAGCTATTCCAGTGCAGCAGAAGAAAAGCTCCTGTAAAGTCTGAGAAATCAGATTGGTGTGGAAATAGGTGTGAAATCAGAATTGGGTTATTTGGCCCTCAGTTTGAAATAAAAGTCTGGCTTCCTAGGAAATAACCAATAATTAATTCCACATTCCACATGCATTAATTGATCCCTAAATCAAAATTTGTGATAGCTTCTGCTCCCAAATCAAATTCTTATGTTATTTCTTTATTTTAATTGTTATACTGGGTTGTCCATTCCTTTTTATATCTTGTGAATTAGTAGAAACTCTGTGATTCAGAGGAATTGTGCTGATTTATTGCTGATGTGAGAGGATATCCAGGCATATTAAAGCTTCAGTACTGCAAATGCATAAGCAGGTATTGAATTACTGATGCTAATGGAATTACTCACGTGAGTAAAGTTAAGTAGAGACGTAAGTGTTTTCAGGATTGATGTCTGTACTTATGAATTTATATCATTTAAGAGTATGGCTCACAATTTTTAAAACTTACTAATTGAAAGTGAGCTACTGGATTTTATTCTAGACAATTGACTTGAAAAGAATTACAGTGACTTGATTCTAGAATAATTCCATCAGCTTCAGAGAAGATTTGTGCATTTTTTAATGCTGTAAATAAGGATGCAGTTTGACCAATTCACTCCACTGATCCCCACTAATATCAGGAAATACTTGCCAGAGTAAAGGAGGAGCACAGGACTGGACAATTAGTGATACAAATGGTTTCAATCAAATGGTTAAATAGCTCAGCAAGGACGTGGTTCGTTTTGTAATAGCATTTGGAATCCAAATAAAACCATCTGAGGGATGTGCTGTTTGTTGTGATGGTAATGCACAAAACAGAAAACTCTCAGCATGTCTTGAATTTCAGGGGGGTGTTATGAAGCCATTATATGTTAAAAAAAAAAAAAGAAAAAATTCCAAGCCCACAAAGTTAAAATACGCATGCAGAAGCTCCTACTCAATTCTAATTAACAAAGCTTACCTTTCTCTTGACCATAGAGGTCATCATGTAAACTATTTAAATTGATAGTAATATTATGCAGCACGAAATTAATTTTACATTGTATACAGTTTTTATTGTGACTTTATCTTGTTTCAAAAGTGCTTACTTTCTGATTTTGTGGATATTACTGACTGGATTACTTTTATTTTGGTTTTTACACAACAGTTATATTAGAAATTTGCTGTTTTATTCTTACCTTCTTAGTAAAAATCCTTTTATCACACAATGGGTAATTTATATCCATTACCAGCCCTTTCAATCCTTTTCAGTGGTGCTGTCAGTGCCTTTGGCACAGTAATGATTAATGTGATCTAATAATAGTGTGCCATTATATTACCTTAGTAAAACATGTACCAACATCCTATTCAGATCTACCAAATTCATAGCTTCCTATAATATTTTTGTTGAAAGACAGGATTACTATTTTTCAAAGAGGAATTTTTTTTTTTTTTTTGCCTTTAACATATTTAATGAAATTCACAATTCTTTGCCATGGTAATCTTCGTGCATGCATTTGGGCTTGATGGGTGAATTTTATATCATTCTGCATTATTATGATTTGTTAGGCAAATTGTTTGACACGTAAAGAAAGATATGCATTACATTGTTTTGCTTTGTTAAGGGTGCATTTTAAGCACTTGGTATCTTCTGATTATTCTGCTGTATTTATCATAGAGGATATATTTAGATTGCAGTAAGCAAGAACAAGTATTTGGGATAAAATGTGCCTTTTTCTACATTCTAACCCAGATACTGCCACGTTCTGCAGAAGGCAAGCTCTCTGCTCCTCTGCCCAGCAAGAACCAGTTTGGGTTATGGTTCCTTTGCTGTGGTGCTTGCTCTTTGGCACTTCCTTGCCTTTTTTTTGCCAGTAGAAATGTGCAGAATGGTGCCCAACTGTGAGCTAGAAACTGGGATCGTGCCTGTGGTTTTCAACCCAAGGTAAATACACCCGACAGCCGCAGCCACACGTATCTGCCCCACACCTGAATTTCACCCAGATGTGGCACTGCTTGACCCCGAGCTCCAGCTGTCAGGTACTGCCAGTTCACCCAAGAGGCAGAGAAATGGTCCAGAGAAGACATTTTTTGTTGGTGCTTGTGGAAATGCTGGAGCAGTGTGTGTGACTGCCTTCAGTCAGTCCAGTTAGGCACTGTGGGTGCATGGAGGGCTTTGGTGCTGCTCTTGCACCGAGCACTGATTCCCCCAGTCCTCTCCAGCAGGGCTTTCCAGTCTTGGCTTCATCTATTTATCAATGCTCCCAGTCAGCAGGGCTGAAGAGTTGGGATAACACTGCATCCTTGCAAAGCATCCTAAATCTTCATCACCCCAAGATGTCATTATTGCAGTCAGGGAGTCACATACTTAACACTGTCACAGCAAAATCGAAATGAAACAGCACGTCCACATTTTAACTCCACTTTGTGATGTTTGTTAAATACATACTCTTAGTGTTTCATCATATGACAATAAATAATGAATGGGAAAAATATTTTAATCTTGTCAATACTGGGAATATCTAAAAACAAGCAAAGTGTGTGTATGCATTTATGTGGATTCCTTATTTGATTTAATCTAGGCGATACAGCTGTAACATGATTTGAAATATGCAATCAATGTAAACGAAGAAAAATATTTTGAATGCAGTATATAAACTGTGTGGTTTTTTAGACATATTTTTAGAAAAAAAAAAAAGAAAGATTATGATTGTCATACCATGTAACAATAATACTGCCACTGGAAATATATGCAGCAGCTTTATTTTCTGCCACGGTAAAGACAATCTTAAGTCTTGGTCATTTAAATCAAAGACATTCTCATCTCTTCCACATAGCTGATTCTTCATGACATAACAAGAAATGAAGGGGAAAATAAAGCCTGAAATCTTGCTTTAGCATTGTATTCAATAGGCTTAAAGAAAGTTCCAAAAGATGCTCCCCTGTTTTTAGTAATAGTTATGTACAAAATAGAAAAGTCTTTTACTCTCCAAAATTAGTTTACTAATGGAGATGTAATTATTTAAAGCTCTAACTGAGCCGTACCAGTCTTGGACTTAGAGATGCCTTAGGTTGGACTGTGTATTGTGCAGATTGCATTGTACCTTACTGCTTTATTGCTTCTGCATCCTGCAGTTTTACCAGTCAGGGCCAAGCTGAAATGGAAAATGGTGGCTTTCTTTTTTGGGCTAAGAATGATCAGTGAAAGGTTTCTCCCTCATTTTTCCACATGCAACTCAAGATAGATTTAGTAGACTGCAGAATAGGCTTCTCCATGGTCTAAAGCATTTTCAGGGTCTGGTTGGTTGTTTTTGATATTGTTCTGTTCAGTGAGAGATTCTTGTACCAAGTGCTGGGGGCACCAAGTTCCTCAGGGGTTTTTTTAATGTGTCTTTCATTGGTAAAGCCAGTGAATCAGCCAGCCACGGAGTATTTCATCTGCACATCTGCCCATCTTTATTCTGATGGGACAGAGGCCCTGATGTGCCATCTCTGGAGTAGGTTAGAGGAGGGAGAAGAGGACCCTGGTGCAGCTGCACAAGCTGTTGAAGAGCCCCATTACAGTTCACTGCCCTTGTTTGAGCTCCTGCCTGTGTTGCTGTACTGTGATCCTTAACACACTTGGGTAGGTTGGGAAGTGGCTTCTTTTGTGTGACTCTGAAAGAAAGGCCTCCCAGTATGCAGAGGAAGAAGAATAAAATGAAATTAAAGAATCTTGGCCTAGTCTTGAAAGATAGAAAAGCACAAGTGGGAAAGTATTTTTGGCTTTTAGGGCTAATTTTATCTCTTGTGAAGCCATCAAGTCAACGAGTAGAAGTGGCAACTGGAAGTTCTTGGGTTATACTACTAGCCACTGGATTACTGAGTGACTTTAGTAATGAAACATAAATGTTCTCTCTGTTCCCCAGTGGACATAATACCATTTACCTGTCTCAAAAATGCTTTGTAATTTAATTAACACTTGGAGTGCTCTTTGAGCTCCTTAGATAAAAGCAGGCAAAATGAGTCAATTGTTACAGAAATCCCAATTTATCCCCGTTTAAAAAAAATTACACTTTGTCTTGACTTTTTCAAACCTCAGATAATGTTTGATAGGAGTTTTGGGCTTTGTTCTTACTGGTCCTTGGAGTCACTTATTCTTGGTGATTTGCATAGGCACAGTGTAGGTATTACTTTTTTGTTCAACAGAGTATTTTGGTGGATCATAAATTACCAGTCCCTGTGCTGGGAATCTGCTTCTGAGAGAAGCATACATTTTCAGAGGAGAGTTTGAGTTGTGCTAGACAAGTTCTTCATTATTCTTCAGTACATACCTTTCATTGTTTTGTGGGAAAGATTTCTTAATTTTTGGTTGTGCACTGGATGTAATAGCTTGGTTTTTTTTTTTTTTTCATGAAGTTATGGTGTGTGTTACTGAGAAAGAAGTATTGTAACTACAGCTCTTCCACAACCCTGTTTCATTACCACTTCCTGTCCTGGCCAGATCACTGACCAGTGACCAAACCAATTCTTGTGTGGAAGAATCATTGTCTGGAAGTACACCCTGATCTGCCTTTGATTGAAATAATTGTACAGACACTTCTGCTTTGTAAGCCAGCTGAGATGTTAAGTTGATTTTTGTGCCTGTGCTGACCTCCAGTAAAGAATTTTATTTTTCAGCAAGCAGAAACACTTGCAGCAGGTGAGCTGAAGCTCCATCCATCCATGATTTTCATCTTGTATTGGGAACAGCCAGATCTTCTCTCAAATCCTAAAGCCCATCTCGTTGCTCCTGGGTACTTCATTCATTCTCACACTTTTTCATGCATTCATGTGGGTTTGCTGCCTACTCCTCACTCTTCTTTTCAGAGACTGTGGAAACAGCACACCCATAGCAGGATACAGCTGGGCTCCAAGTGAGGTTCTTTGCAAAAAGGCTCTGTTCATACATTTTGTCCCTTTTAATCTACTTTCTGCCACTGTCTTATTTTAACTGCTCAAAAGGAGTTTAAACACGCTCCCAGATAAGGAGATAATCTCAACAAGCATTTTACCACTAGCAAAAATGTGGCACACCTGTTTGCACACAGGCTTGATGAAATATCTCAAAGTTCTGCTAAGCAAGTCTGCCATTCCCTTCTGGTATTAAAAGTGTCATTGTCTTGAAGTCCTAAGTTGCACTCTTTATGTAACAGCACATAATAAAACCTAGAAGGAAGTTTATATTTTTCTAATTCTTTCCTTCCTCTCCTCCAGCAGTTGTTTCAGCAGAACCCTTCTGCTTTTGCTTTGATAATTTAAATAGACAGCCTGATGCAGTTGTGACAAACAGGGCTGACTCTCAGCTCTCGTGGAAATCTGGCTAAGTTCAAGTGATCTGCCACTGCTTTTCAAATATTTTAGACTAATACAAGCTCCATTTATCAGAAACTGTTAATCTTTTTTCTGACTCTAGATCTGACTTTCCTTCTGTATAAATTTTATGTTTATTTCACTTTTTAAACATATTCTACCACAAAAGAACTGGAGGAAAGGTAGAGGGAGATGTCTGTGAAGTTTATACCTCTGCCCAGCTGTAGTGCTGGGTAGCAGGGCTGGCAGGAGGTGCAAAGGTGCAGTAGCAGTGTGGACACCTGTGCACATGTACAAGAATTTGCAGGAGCAGCTTGTTTTAAGAACAGGAGAAAGTGTCCAACTCTAACAGTCTCAAGCAGAAGCTTCTCTCCCTTTCTCCCTCATGCCCTTTCCCTGGAACATTACATTTCTTACTGCAAGTGTGGCTGGGTAAAAATAGAGCACATCTTAAGGCTCTTAATAGAGATCCCAAGTGTTGCTTTGAATGGACATTGTCCTATGAGCTCAACACTAGAGGAAAATTCTTGTGTTCCTTTTCTTTCCTGTGGGTAACTGCACATTTCATAGCTGACCAAATATGCCAAAACTATGGAAAAAGAGAAAATGGCAAGATGACTATTTCTCCAAAACAGTAAACACACATTGCAGCCTGGCTTCTTATTTGAGAATGCAAGATTTTACTTTTTGAATAACTACTGTATTTTAACAATAGGCATCAAGTGGTTGCTATGTGATACACAACAGTGTTTTTCATGAACTTTTGGCTGCTGAATAAGCCCAGCAAATATGGGTTCTTACCCTTTTACTTTTCTGGGTCAATTCATTTTGCACAAAGGCGAGAATGATAATTTGAGTTGTAGGCAGAGAATGTTTTCTTCATATGGTAGGGAAGATGAAAGCTGTTTTTATTTGATTTCTTTTTAAATTAAAAATTATAATTCTTTATGGAGTTACAAATAATTATCTTATTACTAAAGGCATCCCATAAGCATGTTAGGGTCTTTCTCTGAAAAATAATTGCTGATTGTCACTGCAAACTAAAAGTGAGGGAGAGTGAGGGGAAACATTAATATATATGCAATGTGTATGTGTGGAAGTTGTTTTATTTTTTCAAAATGGTATTTGATTGCCTCAAAAGTAAAGACTTAGGCAAATGCTATTTGTTAGGTGGTGCTGGCTGATTATAGACCATTTCTGAACTGCTGATGTCTAAATGCTCAGCCCTTTCCTGCTTATGTGTCAGAGAGGACAGTGTCTATCAGATTTAGTTGGCTTCCTGATGGGACACCACATTGAGGGTGCTTTTATGTTCTTATCTTCCCTCCTTCTGTTGTTGGAATCCCACGGAGCAGGATTTCTGCAAAGTGTGGAGCTGAAATCTGCGTGAGAGCAGGGGCTGCACTCAGAAATGGGAGGGGAGGGGGCAGGTGAGGTGGTGGAGGAGCAGGAGTATGTCAGCAGCTCCTGGGAGCACACAGAGGAACAGCATCAATGGCACCATACAGGAGGGAGGAGGAGGACTCCAGAGACAGGGATAAAGGAGAATCTTTGGGATAGGGGAGGAAGGGCATTCAAGTTATCCAAGGGAAGGGAGAGAAATGATTTCTAGCTGTGCATGGGTATATGAGAACAGGTACCTGCCTCTAGTTTCTCAGTGCTGAAATAGTCATTAATTGCAATTAGCTCTGGAATAAGAACACTCACAGGGGCCTACACAGGAAGGCTTTGGTAGAGAAAATAGGGCTTGGTTTGGAGAAGAGTGAAGTGGGAGTGTTGCTGAGGACAGCTCCATTGTGTTGAAAGACAAAGAGGATGGGTGGAAGGTTTATCATGCTCTTCTCTGAGGTGTTTCTAAGCCACGAGCTATTCTGTCCAGCAGATGTGGACAGGCCTTTATTTATTCTTGGCCAAATTGATGGGACACAGAGTCTGTGACAGACTCATCAAGGCTCTGGAGGGCAGCTGGCTGAGCCATGGGTGTACTGCTGGCTATGGCTGGTGCTATGCTGGATTTAGTTTCTCAAGGAAAATACAGCTGTGATTACTCTTCCTGTTGCTGTCTGTGTATAACAGCATCCATCAGTGCTCATCCCTCCACTGAAGTGTCACAATGAGACGTGTTTGAAAATGCCAAAGGTGTACAAATTTCATCTGAGCATTGTGGCTGTTCCTTCTCTAAGGCTTTTCTCTTAGCCCCTCACCATGCTGCCAAAACACAACTCTAGAGCAAGCTCCAGAAAGGCTCCAGTCAAAGCCATCTCTCCTCTCATCTGGACATAACCTCAATCAATTCTCACAGTGGCTGTAGTTCTCCATTTGTGTAATTTACATAATTCCATTAGGTTGAATACATTTACACAAATTTGTACCTTTTTCAGCTGAGGAGGTTTGTGTTGGTTGGGATTGCTTTGGGATTTTTTGACCATAGTCAGGCTCCTTCTGTATCCAGTCTCTGCGGCAGATATCAGCCCGAAAAACATCCATGTTTCACCTTAAGGATTTCCTTACTGAGAAGAATGAAGGAAGTTACAATACATCCAGGGTCACTGCATCCTGACAATGTTCAGGAAATTGTCATCTTCCCTTTGCATTTTCCCAGTTGCCCTTCTCTTCTCTATTGCCTCTTTTTGGTTAAGTTCATTTCAAATTCAATTTTGAGGGAAATACCTTTTCTCTTTGGTCTCAGACACAGCAACACCCCTGCCCCACAGATGATAATAGGGATTGCTTACTCAAATAGAAAGAAAAATTCTTTTATGGATGACATTTTTATTTTATTTTATTAGATGTTCTATGTAAAGCATTTATCATTGGAATAATTTTCCCTCTCAAAGTCATATCAGACACAAAGCTGTCTTCAGGGCTATTTCTTCTAGTTCACTGGACAGCTGTTCTGCCTGAAAAGAAAGAAAAGATCATATATCAATCAAAGACTTCAGGAGAATCCTTATGTTCTTTATCTAATAGGAAAATCCTAACTGTGAGTTCTTGATCTTCTGACTTCTGCTTTTTCAGTTTGAAGAACTGCATTGATATATTTTGCAGGACTATCTGTTGGGTTTATTTTTTTTAAAGTATCTTTTGTGTGTCGTTTTGATGCTAGGAGGGTGTTACAAACTCATCTGCACTGGTGACAGCCACATCATAAGCAAACAGTTTTCTTACCCCTGTGACTCGATTCATCCTCCTCTGAATGTCACTATGGGCAGAAATTAGTGCTGCTTAGCAGAAACAAGGTTCTCATCTCTGCTCTGCTGGTGCTGAACTACTGATTTCCAGTGGGAAAAGACTAAAGGGCTGAAAGGTGTGCCCAACTTGCAGCCTTCTAAACTAGTACGGATGTCTGTATTTAGTCATCATTCAGAAGTTCTGTAATCCCATTGCGATGACATAAGTAACATGGCATAATTATTTTTTTAAAAATATTTTATTGCTAGTTATGCATGTATCCCAGTCTGCTGTGCTAATTTAATGAACGCTCAAAGTACCTTAGAGTTCCTGGCCTTTAGAAAAATATTCAGAATACTTTATACAATTTACTGAACAATGTGTATGTACAGTGGCAGAATTGAGATTAATGTGTGTCCTTTCATCTGTGAGTGTGGGGTGAGACACAGAAGTGAACTTGGATGCTGGCTTTCAGCCCAGCACTGATCACCTTCCAGACTGGAAACCACACCCTCTAGGCTGGGATTCCTGGCCACGTGAAGTTGTGAGCTGAGTGTCAGAGCATGTTTGCACTGCACAGGTACACTGGAACCAGGCTGGAGGCTGACTTGGAGACACAGGAGCCCCAGGGAACTATTAACCAAACTTGGACATTTTTGCACAAGGGAAAAAGGCAAACTCAGCTCCAAGAAGATTTTTGTATGCACCTGTTGGTGCCCTTTAAAACAGTCTGTTACATGTTCATGCTATGTTGGCATTCGTTGGTATCTTCAGAGCCCCCACAATGCCATGTGGGGCTCAGCAATACAAAGATTTGCAGTGTTTTGGTGTGTTTTGCTGAAAGAGACCCTCTGTTCTCCCAGCCAGCAAACCTTGACTTTGGTAAGGCTTTGCAAGGGCTGTCTGGCCTGGATTCCTTTATGTAGAATTGCAAGCAAAATTAAGGCATGACGCAGCTAATTATGCAGTGGAAAAGAGGTATGAGAAAGGAAAGATGTGCCAGCATAATTGCTGTAAATTCTTGTATTTACATATACTTAAAGTCGTCCTGATCCCAAATTTCCTGAAGCAAATGAATTTATTGATTCTAAGCAGATCTTGGATCATATGGCTTGCCACATTGGATCAGAATATTGGGCCATCAAGTGCCATTGATTATGACCAGGAGCAGAAGATTTAGAGCAAGAGGCAAGAAACCTGTGATCAGTCATTGTAGAATAAGCTCTCCTTAAGGATGCTGTAATTATAAGCAGGACTCACGGCCAGTGTGGAAACTATGATAGCTCCAAACAAAGGGAAAACAATTGGGATGATTTAATTCGCTTTTGCTTTGAAATAATAATAAAAAAGATCAGTTTTATTTAATCAATAGACTCTAGGGCTTGATGTATGGATGAAAACTTACAATCAGTGGAATAATACTTCTGGTTAAGCACTTCTCATCAGGAACTTGTTTGACCTGCGAGCTGCTTCATTTTTTAAACTTGGATGTCTCTATTATAGAACTTCTAAAGATTGTAGCAGTGCCAGCATGGGGAGTGTGTGTGTGCTTTAATACGGATGCATCTTGTAGGAGAGCAGATAAACCTTTTTCTTTGTACACAGACACATGCATGATTTATCAAACATATTGTATTACTCTGTCTTTACAGTAAAACGTACAGTGGATGTGAATTACTCTATCTGTGAAGGATTAGAAACTCTGATGTTCTGTCTTGTATTCAAGAAGAGGATTACTCTAGATAACGTGCAGATAATTTACTTTTAGTGAGGCAGTGCAGTTTAAGGACAGAAAAATCAACTTTCTTGAGGCAAAAGGAGTAGGAATTGGTATGGAAAAATATAGGGCAGTTGACCACTCATGGAAATTTCAAGAGAACATCAGAAATATATCATTATATATTTATTGGACAGTTGTCATTTCCATCTTCCTAAAATGGTCTTTTGATTTAAAAAAAAAAAACAAACCCACAATATGTTGTAAAGGCCAAGTACCTTGAAATTCACCAATTTTATTGCATGCATTGGCATGATTGGCAGCATTACATGCCAACAGCTCATTTGAATATGAAACATCTGTACATTATTATTTAGGGATTTTTCATCTGTTGATTTTAGAAATGAGGATTTTATGAGTCCTTGCATGCATAATTGTGTGTTACTTATATACAGAAGCAGTCAGTAATGAAAGAATTGGCCAAAAAGCTACTGTATATGGTTTTGTGATTAAGATAGGAAATGCAGTGTATGAAGAAATACAATATGCACTGCATTTGATTTTAGGTGTGGCAGCAGCAATTATGATTTCGTAACAGTGGAAGTAACATGACAGTTCAAAAGCACAGTGAGAAGATTATGCTTTCTTATACACAGCAGTGTAAATTCTTAAAATAACAATGTAATTTTTACATTTTTCACTGGAAATCAAGATAATCCAATTTAGAACAATTTATCCTCAACAGGTATGGTAAAAAAAGATATATCATTCTGGTGCGTGGTATAATACATTAATTTTTATGAGTGAGTTATGAAGATGTACAACTCAGGACCTAGGATAAACATCATATTCCTTAATTAATCCATTACATTATGGCACATATGTGTCACTTTTATTACCCTAAAATGAAAAATGTTGGGGAAAGAAAAAAAAGGTTTTCTAATACAGAGAAAAAACAGGTTTTCTTCTAAAATCATAAAAACATAAAATCTAATGCAGCAAACACTATTAATGAGTTAAACATCTAAATTCCTTGAAGACTTGTAAGATAAAGAGCCATCATCTTCTGGAAATTGTTCAAATACATTCTTAGCTCAAATATATTAAAGCTTCTTCATGCAGTTTCTATATGTTTAAATGAATGCAGACAACTTAAATTCCAGCTAGAGAATGCTGGTGAAGCTGTGATTGAGCAAAAATATAGGAGCATAGTGAGCAATGAAGAAAAAAAAATTATCTGTCTCTTTAATATCCCAAAATGCAGTGATGTAGATTCTTATAGATTCAGAAGCCACCCATAGAGATCTGCAATGAATCTTTCTGTCATATCTGGGATCTTATCCCATCCAAGATTCTCCCTTCTGCCCCAGATCTCCAGGAATCTGGGGAATATTTTTAATGGATAGGAAACTCATAATTTCTAGAAGAAGGGTGGCAAAATGTCCTTATTGCCTGAGTGCTCTGGCCTCACCTTAAGAAGTTGTTCCCTTTGTGTTTGAGTGTGATTGGGTATCACATTTTAACCACAGAGTTTTATTTACAGGTTGAATGAATATTAGACTTGTAATTATGAATATTTTGTATTTTCAGCAAAGGGTCTACAAGAGAATTGGTCACCCATTGATTCAAGAATTAGATCTCACCACACTCCAGCCAGGTAAGTTACATCAGCCCTGCAGCTCCCAGCCCCTGTGCTTTGGCAAGGTGGGTGATTTTCTAAACAGCAGTCACTGGCAGAGCTGTCCAGGGCATGGCTTGGAAGAGACACCAGATCTCCCTCAGTTCCTGGTCAGAGACTTCTCAGTGCAATTTGTCTCTTTGGTTATCTGATATGGGAGCTGTTTTCCCAAAATGTGGTATTTCAATTGTATCTCAGCGCTGGAGCTGGGTGCTGAAACAATAACTGCATCTTGTCTACTGCACTGTATTGGAACTTCCTAGCATCAAACCCATAGATTGTGAATGTGTGCTTTGTGAGCCCAAGAGCAAATGATCTTTTACATATCTGTGTGAATGCATTTTCATGTGATTTTACAGTGCTGGGTTATCTGTCACTATTTGTCATTCCTAAAATCTGATACTAATAGAATTTAGTATTTGTCGTTTTACATTAAAATAAGAAAAGACATAAGACAACACAAACCAAAACACTATTAATGAAAAAACCAAATTAGAGATTATTGTGTATTGAAGACACGAAATTTAATACAAATTAGCACAATACAAAGAAATATGTTTTTCTGCTATCTCAGTATTAGAAGAATAGCTCTGCTTTTCTCCATATGTCTGTGTCACCAGGTTGTTATTTCTTTTGTTTAGTCATATAATAGAATGTGTTGAGACATATTATACTCAACTTGTGTAACAGCCTACAAATACTGATTGCAGTTTGAGCTTGTTATGGAAAAGTATTGCCCTGTGGATTGAGAAAATGACCAACAGCGGACTATAATCTATGAAGCTGAGAGTAAAATTGCCAACTAGAGGTCATTTTTCAAACCAAGGGGCAATAGTTTTCTACTATAAACTGAATATTACAGTCAGTATATGTTTTATTAAACCATTTCAGAAACTTGGGAGCAGTTTCATTTAAACTTCTTGCTTGATGTGGCTCAGAGAACAGGCCCAGGGCAGCCCACAAAAGAGGCCTAGTGCAGTCTATATAATAAATATTCTGTATACTCAGTAATTATGAAGGCTTTAGGGCCTTTATGGTGAATGGCCATATCCTGCCACCATTCTGAATCCTTAGCAGCAGTTGGAGTCATTAAGATTTGTGTATAAAAATGAATTCAGACTGCTGTTTCTCACTGTAATATTGTGACAAACTAGAGCCCAACTATATAGAAAAGCCAATTATGGCTATTGCAGTCTAAAAGATTAAAAGGAAAATGCCTTTTCCTCCTCCATATCCTCTTTCTGGTTTTCCTCCCTCCTGAAGGATGGAGATGATGGCACTCAGACAGGGGTGATTGCCTTAGTCAGCAAGAGGATTTCCACTCTGGGATCACAGAAATGACAATGAACATGTGTGGGCAAAGTGAAGCCTTTAACCTCTCCTATAACACACCTTGCTTATCCATAGAGGGTTCTGCCACCCTCTGCCTGGGAACAGAGGTGTTTTCTGCAGCCATTGCTTGGAGTGACTCTTAGATATAAATATTTTTTCAGTACAAAACCCTCAGTGGCCTTCAGGTTTTAAGAAGAGTGATGGGGAGTTCCAGCTTCTCTGCAAAAGTGGGGTGCAAAGAAATATCAGACCACAGTGGCTTGGGCAGAAGGAAGTCAAACAAAATATTTCCCTTTTTCCTTGAGAATCCTTGATAAAAATAATCTTGTTGAGAGCTCCTTGTGGGACTTCTCCTTAGCTTCTTTTGTAAGCCTCAACATCAGTTTGTCTACCTTGCAGGATTTCTGATTTTCTAATTTGGGGCAAAGCTCAGAGTCTGATCCTAGATTTGTGGCACAACCATGTCACAGACCAATACTACTATCTTATTCACAGCACACATATTTAAATTCCTACATGCCTAAGTTGGAAATTCACATGTCACAATCATGCCTGGAAATTGTGTGTTCCCACAACCATAACCGAAGATTTCTCTCTGTGTTTGCCATATTATTGCAAAATTACAGCTATAGAATGGGCAAATTAGGAGCAAAATATGTTTTTCTACTTGGAGTTTTTAAAAACCAGACCTTACATCCATATGGGTGTATATATTATACAGACACAGGCATAATTTTCAAATGGTCATAATTTTAAAGGTCTGCATAAAACTTCACCTCAGCAAGGGTGATGGATGAGGGTAATAAAAAATGGAGCAGCAAAAGTCCTGTTGTACATCTAGTCCATCTTCTTGACACTACAGGATTGTTCCCTACAGGGTACTTGCTGATACTTTGTCCAGAGCAGGTTTAAATGTCCCAAGCAGTGAAGCTCCCACTAAAGTTTGGCAGACATAATTCAAAGGATATTTTCCTGACCCTCTACCTTAAATTGAACAGTTTACCATGATATGTTGGTCATAACTTCAGGGACCTGTCCTGTGTGCATCTCCTTGATGCTTCCAGGCTTCCAAATATTTGCAGAAAACCTCCATGAATTACTTTGGTATTGACCATGCCATTTTCTCTCATCCTCCACCTAACACTGTCACTGGGCAGATTGTGAGGGTTTATAAGAATGGGCCAAATGAAAATAATGCTATTAATTTAGTGCTGCATGTATTGCCTAATATATACACACTATATATACGATTATGTATCTAGTCTGAGTTCATTTCTAGGAGGATGTTGTTTAGAGGACTGTCTGATTGTATTGGGCTTCTGCAAACATATAATTAATCTCATTTTTAGCAATGCTTAGCTCCAAGCTGATGGTGTAGAAATATAAGGTTATTAGTTTCTAGAACATTTTTATTATGCACTTTCTATTTTGATTGACAACTATTAATATTTTAAAATGACAGAACTAAAAGTTATGCTGCCAGATAGCATCAAATGTAATGTATACTAAGTAAACAGAAGCATGTGAGCAGGATAATATTTATTGTATAGTTACACAACAATGTGTAAGAGACTAGAGGGAGAATTATTCTTCAAGAGGGATATTTGATATTTTACGCTCTTTAGAAATACAAACACAGGACTGAACTTTGTACCCCGTTTCCTCAGGCTAGCATGCAGATTTTATCATCTATCCTGGATGGGTTGTTCTTGAAAGCTTCCATTCTTCACCTTCCTTTCTTTCAAATTGCCTGTATAGAGATGAGGGGGAGAAGATCCTTCCAAGATGAATTTTATGGCTCTTCTGCTTTACCATTTGATGGTTTTCCTTGTAGCTCCAGCTGAAATTTCTGTTGAACCCTTTTCCTCAAGAGAAACTGTCCTTGAGAGCTTGACTGTCCAAGTCAGATCCTGTTGGAGAGGAGGCACAGTCAGAAGTGTTGTGCAGTAGGAGATTGATGAGGAGAAGGATTGTAGCCACTGTGTCCAAGTCAGGTTGCAATTTCTCATTTGGGAAAAAAAAAAAATAGCCAGGAAAACAGTAATTTTGTCCTTAGAACAAAAGGAATAGTTACTATGAAGTATATGCAAATTCCCCACGTTTTTCTAGTGAATATTTAATATAAAGCAATTAGAGGCAGGATAAGAATTACATAGCTTTTAAAAAACAACAAATGAAGAGGCTGCTATTTTCATGGCACAATTCACCCATCTAAGAATACCTATGGATTCAAGTTAACAGGAGTGAGCTGGAATGTTCAGAACCTGGTTCTGTGTGCCTCAACTGCCCTGCTGGAGCCAGGCCTGGCTTTAGAATGTGATGGCAGAGATGTGCATCTCCTGAAAACACATACAAACAACTCCAAGTGAAGGGACATGTACATTCTTGTGCTGTGTTAACAAGTAAATTGATAAAACTAGTATTAGTCAATAAGAAGGAAGACTTTAGGGTTTTTTTGTAAAATAATTTCAGCTTGCATCCTTCAGAGGAAGAATTGGCTCAGTTTTACAGAAGTTTGTCAGGCACAGAATATATTAGGCAGAATTACCTGGTTTATCTGTGTAGTGAAGGGAATAAAGCTGTGTTAACCTTGTGTTCTATTTGTACTAATTTTTCCTAATTTAGATCTAGCTTGACTATTTCAGTGAAGTACCATGTGTACCTATCTTTAGCAGAAGAAACTCTGAGGCAACTCTTAAATTCTCAATTCAAATTTTTTTATGAATGATGAAGAGTAATTACTTGTTACCCTTTGTCCTTTGCCCACCACCAAAACAAGCAGCTGTAAAATCATGAGATAATATCATTAGACAGTTTTTACAAAAAAAGATTAACTGGAGAAGAGAAGGAGGGTCAGTGGGGTTGCTATATTTCATATGTATTTACTGTCCTAGGTAAATGACTTTTTCCACTCATTGAGACAAAAAGTATCCATGTGTGAGGTGTTTCAATTTTTCCTGAATGTGCCTTTACATACAATGCCTGTCTCCTGCTGGGGTTGTTGGGCAGCACTTTTAAACAGTTGCAGTTTCTAGCTGCAATTAAAATGTTGTTAAACACAAGATTATATATGTAAAATACCTGATCACCCAGCATTTATTATGAACTGTTTGGTGAAGTTCTGCATTGATTGTTTGAATAGACCACATCATGTTTTTTTGTTGTTAAATTCTCTTTTGGATTACAACATTCTCTTAAGTGTACATGGCTCACTGCTGCAGCATTCATCCACTGTGCCTTCTGCACTTCCTTCAGCTTTTCCATTCCTTGCAAGTGGTTTTCCTCTTGGCTTGTGCTTGGCATCAGGTTGATGCCATTAGAAACAATACCAGTCTTAAAATGTTTATCATGAATCTGGATTGGTGAGGGAATTGCAGGTGCTTGTGGAAGCACAATTTGGGAATAGCAGTTCCTGTCGATCAAGGCAATGTGTCATCGTGCCTGATGTACTTGTGAATTGTTATCAATCCTGTTACCAATTTCTGTCTAATCCCTTCTTGTCCATCTGTGATGCTTATGGTTCATCTCTTCTGGGCATTAATATTCACGTTTCAGAATGATACATCTAATGAGTAACCTCACTTTGGGGGAACAGTGCCATGTTGTGATGGAATAAAGTGTCATGATGTCTTAGGTAAATAAGCCAATTGGTCTGGGAAGAGGGAAAAAACCTCATCTGGCAGAAAGAAATAAGAGGAGAAGCTGTTGGTTTATGACTCCCACTCAAAAGAGGGTGCTACCCAGCAGAATATACATGAAGAAATGTGCCATCACATGGGAAATTAAAGTAAGGATGGTTTGGATCCTGGAAAGTGCCTTTCAGGTAGGATTTTTGGATTTTGCAGCCATGGTTCCTGTAAACTCCTCTACTATAGTCCAGCCCAGTGCAAACTGTAATGTTTTGTTCTGAGATTTGGGAAGAATTGCGTCAGAGATGTTACTCATAGGGGTCTTAACTGCAGCCTTAGATCACCAGGGTCAGGATTTCAATGCCAGTACTGTTCCCATTTGAGCATCTCCTTTGTCTCCTGTAATGTAAATCCTATCCTCAAATGCTCGTGTAGGGTTGGCACTGATATTCAATGGGAGCAAAGGCATCAGAGATCAGATGGAAAATATGGATATTCTGCATCTGTGTATTGTATGTGGCAGCCAGGCAAAGTGATTGAGCAACACTTTAAAATAAACAGGATCTTTATTATACAGTCAAGTGGGGGAAAAGTGGATGTTTCTACTTATCAGTTGGGGATTTTTTTTTTGTCTTGGGTGTTTCTATCTTTGACTGATACAAATATTTTGGAATCTAAACATATCTCTGCAATACTGTTGTGTCTTTGTTCTGGATTTCTTTCATCTTAACTTATCAACACAGTATATGAGCCATTTTATCCTACAGTGTGATCATCATCCTAGTGTGTATTTGCTCATTAATGTCAGGTTAAGATCTAAAGAAATACGAAAGTAGGAGTGAAATTTCTTTCTTTTTTTTTTTTTTTTGTTTTGTTTGTACTAATCTTTTTATACTAATAATGATGGAAAAAGGAAAAACTGTGCTGTGGCTTTAGCTAAAGAAAATATATACACATTTTCCACAAGTTCTCTATTGCTTCCAGACTTGTGTTGGCTTAACTATTAGAACTCAAACATGAGCTTAAAACAAAAAATATGATCAAGTCTCTCTTTGGAGTAGGGACTAATTGGTTTGGTATTTAGAAATAATTGAAATATCCTAATAAAATATGCATTAGAAATAAATGTATATGAAATTCACATTCTAATATTTATATTTTTTCACTGAATAGATTTTTTTTTCAACCATACCCTTTGCATGAGTTCATGAACAGTTGGCAAGGTCTGTTTTTTTATACTCCTGATGAAAATAGTGAAGAAGTTTTGAAAAGAGTACCAATGGAAAAATGTAAGAGCTAATAATTTTTTTAAATTGCTGTTGGTTGCTAATAGGACATGCATTTGTTACACAAGCTTGTCTTCTCTCTTTATTTTTATTTTTCCCCCAAAAATTTACCCTAAAAGTATTTTTAGGCAGCTTTTGCATTTTTAAAAAATATAGAAACAAAACTAAAACAGCTTTCTGATTTCCAATTAAAAAAGTGAATTTTTCTGGAAGGATACAGACAGAAGAAGGGGAGTGGGCCAGGCAGGCCACAATTTACACTTTGGGTGTATAATATAAGGTGTTGAAAATTCTCACAGCTGGAGCCTGCTCCTCTCCACTAGCTGAGCAGGAGAAGAATTGTTCTAATCTTGGTCAAATGTGGCATCAACTGTCCCAGTAGCAGCTCTGGGTGGGTGGTTTGCAGAGGATGAGGCTGGCAGAGTCCCACGGGGGGTGATGGGGCACTGATCCTGGTGCTGACAACAAGGGCCAGAGGAGGTTTCTCAGCTGAGCAAAACCCAGAACTCCAAGTGAGGGATTCCTTTTCTTCTGGGGAGCTCAGCTGCAGGCTGAGGGTGTTGGATGGACCAGGCTCCTTCAGAGCTACTCCTCATGCCCCACCCTCCACCTGAACCATCCAGCCCTTGACACTGCTTGTTTTTATTTCTCAAAATCATTCTTTCCTATTGTGGGGACACATCACTGCCCACAGCCTCAGAAAAACAAGCACTTGAGAAGATGTTTTGTCTTGAAAACTTTTAAATTTGATTGAGATGATTTCCAACATAAAATATACTTTCTGAAGTTTGCAGGGGTGGGCATGCAAATGTTTTGATAGAGTTGAAATGCCTGGTTTACATCTGATCATTTCAGATGGTTAGGCTATATTGTAATAAAGCACACTAAAACATAAATAACAGAATTTAAGAACAGTGTTTTGACTTTCCTAAGGTAAATGTTTTCACATTGCAATGTCAGTTTTGGCCTTTTTTGGGTTGAAACCAAACTGTCTGCTGAAAGTTTCATTTTTAACAGATTTACCTATGCTAATGAGTTTAGCAGCTCTGGCTCTTTCATATCAGTCCTTCCTGAGAATCACCATGTCTGCTTCTACTTGTTGCTTTATTATTTTTCAGAGCTGTCAGTTTTCAGTCCTCTTCAGCCTCCCTCCCCTGTAGCAGGAGGCACAGAGGTCTTTTTACTGCATTCAGAGTATGAGACACAAAGAAGCCCACAGTCTAGTTACTGAGCTAGGTTTATTGCAGTAAGCTGGCATTGTAGGGCACATTCTTCTCAACATCTTGAAGCTTTTAGCAAGTCTTTTCTCTTATTTGAAAACTGCCACAGTTTGGCTTCTGTTTATGAAGGAGTCGCAGCCCTGCAACACTGATTTGTGCTTGCCTAACTCTGTTCTAGTGTGCTTTCAGCAACATGGCAATCCTGTGTGAAACCTTGCAGCTTTATTTACTACATTGAGTTCAGCAGCAGGCAGTGCTTGAATTTGAGTAAAACTTGTGTCAGAAAAGTAAAAGAAAAGGAGAATGAAGGCAAGTTTTTGAACATATTTCTGTACTCTCCTGATTATCTGTACATTTAAGTTTATAATAATATTATTTATTATTATAATACAATGTGTTAAGACTTGCAGGATTTCTCAGCTTTATGGATCAAAGGCCTCCTTTATTGACAGGCATTGTCCATGCAAATTTTCCCAGATCACCCAAATACTTTATTTCAAGAGACCGACCCTCCAGCCTTGACACTAATACTAAAAATATTAATTTATATACTAATTAAGGAAGTACTGACTTTTAATGACAGTTTGTGTCTGTTTTTT
>NC_082352.1:8152749-8175249 GCF_027477595.1 Haemorhous mexicanus | reverse complement strand
AAAAAAAGAGGAGTGCATTTTCTTCATGAATTAACTCTGACTTGGCAGTTGTACTTATTTAAAAAAAAAGAGGACTATAAGTAAAACATTTAACACTGAACTCTAAAAAACATGACCCTGCTCCTTAAAGAAGTCCTGTTCCTGTGAAGTTGCATGTGTTAAAGGTGTTTGAACACAAGCAAAACCTTAGAGTAAGATAAAAATGTAAACATCTGCTTCAAAAGAGGATTCATGCACTCTAAGATGACTCAATGGAACTTAGATTTCTAAATCTGTGGCTTAGAGATATGAAATTCTCCAGGCACCCAGGTACCTTGGGCAGGTGACTGTCCTTGTAAGCCCAGGTGGTTCCATATGTCCCCAGGACTAACACCTCCTTCTGCTCATGTCCAGAGCTTCCAGGGTGTGAGTAATGGACCTCAGGGCTGGATGCAGGACTTGGGAGCTCAGCCAGATGCATAATAAATATTGCAAGACTCTGGTCTTACATGAGTGCTGTATTGGATGTAGGTAGAAATGCTTTGTTTAATCAGGACTGTGGCACTCTAGGAAATTCTGGAGTGATCATATCTGTAATTCATTTTGCTTCTGTTCAGCATTTGTGAGTCCTGTATATTAGCCAATTGTGAAATATTTGGAAAACACATCATTGAAAGTAAGATTTCACATTTGTATTTTCCCCTAAGTGTATTTAACTGCTAATGAAAGCCATGGGACTGAAAGCTGTTGAGACAGAAATCTTATTCAGGAGACTGGAGCTGTAGTGCTCTCTGACTCATTTGATCCTCCCATGTCTCCTTTGGGATTCAACCATTTTTAAAAGGAATTACAGATAGCAGTAGAAGAATAGCTTTGTCACTGACTATTCATTCCATGGTGTTTCAACATAGGGCACAGATTAATGTAATTTATTGTGCTAAATTTTGTTTTCTGGACATCTGTTCAATACACCCAAGCTCCTCCTCTATAAGACTCTGAGGAGCCATCATTTGGTAGCAGCTAGAAAGCATTGGGCTGGATATTCACTGGTGACTTGGAGGTATAACTCTTTATGCATTGGATCTCCAGTGCCCTGAGCTATCCAATTGTCTGTGTCAAATAACCCCAATGTGCCTTGTGTCAAATATTACTGATGTCACTATTGACATTGTGTCAAAAAATGTCATACCTAATGTCTGTCACTGAAGAATGGTGGCAGAGTCCAAATTTGACAAAAAACACTTAAGGACAGATAATGGATGTAATGTGGATCTTTCTTGCTCCCCTAACAGGGAACCAGAAAAATTGTGAGTGTCTGTTCAAATTTTCTTATGCTGGCCACATTGCATGTTGCACATTTCTAGCTGCAGAGATTTTAGATTTGAACTTCTTAAAAATATTGGTAAACAGAGGAAGTTATTCAAAACAAACTTGAAATGACCCTAGTTAGCAGGCACATCTGCAGCTGGTGACCAGCTCCAGGTTGGTCCAAGGCAGGAGATGGCTTCAAATCCACAAATGCAGTGAGGCCAGAGACACTGGGCCATGAGAATCACAGAGGAGAAAATAGATTTGGTGGCTCTCATTGCACTTCCCTATATTGTCTATATTGTATATATAATTTATATTGTTTTAAAGTGTTAAAGCTTTTTAAAATTTGAAGCTCATGATCACGTCTTAAGTGATATTCATTGGCTTTGAGAGAAGGTGTTATTCCTATGGTCACTTTCCTTAAACTTTTCTAAATGGCTTGATGAGGCTAATTCCTCTGGATCTTCTTATAATGTTCTAAAACGTTAAGGGTAGAACCTCTTTCCTATGTGGATGTAGCCAAAAAAATACTTAAAACTGTCTCCAAAGAGAGACATTTTCAAGCTCTTTTGCTTATGGGAGTTATGGGATAATTTAAAATACCCTGATGCTGATTTGTAGATTTTCAGGGTTATTTTAGGAATTGAATATTTTGTTTTTAATTAGTAGTATCTCTTGTGTCTGTCTGGCTCATGGAATCAAGGTCTGCATCCCTTCAGAGGCAGCATCAGGAAGTTCTGCTGTTCTCGGATTGGACTGTGAGCAGCAGCATCTGGCAAGAGTTTGGCTTTGAGCAGAAAACTATAGTTATTCCAAACTACTCCTGTTAAGTAGTAGTAGTAATAAAAATAAAATTATAGTGGACTGTAAAGCAACATTCTACTCTGCTCCCAAGCAACTGCCTACAATTTTCTCAAGCAGATGCCTCATGTTGCCCTGAAAGCCTCTGGGCTCGTGTGAAGGAATGTCTGCTTGTGCTGTCCAGGCAGTTGGTGTGATTTGTTAGAGCCACGAGGTCAAATCTTGCCAAGCAGTAGAGAAGTGCTGGGAGACAGAGACTGATGTAGCCATCAGAAAGCTGACATGTCGTGAGCTGGTTTGGTTTTGCAGAGTTTTTCAGGGAGGGAAGGAGTGGGATGCAGACAGTAAACATCCTAATGTCTGGGTCAACACACAGAATCAAACACTGCTGGGCTGCTCTGTGTGTGAGTACCTGTCCTGTGCCCTACCTGAGCTGGCTGCTGCTCACAACCCCAGAGCACTGGGACTGTGAATCACCTGCTGCTGGAGTCATGGATTGGTTCTAAGACACAGAATTTTTTTTTTTTTTAAAGTGCTCTGAATTTTGAATCCGTACTAAAATTATGTTTCTGAAACATCTTTGCCTAAAACACAATAACAAATAGAAAATTCAGTGTTCTCAGATCATGAATAAAAGCTGAGCTGCAGGAAGAGTAAAATCCCTCAGTAGAAATACTCAGGAAGGTAACAAGAACATAGAGGCAAAGCATTTGCCTAATTATCAGCATAAGTGGATGTAACAAACAAGGAATAAATCACTTTTTTTGCTTCATTATGTTAAATTAAAAAATCCAGTCTTGGGCATTTTGCCTCTGAAATATACAGTATTTTCAACTGCAGAGCTGCCAACATTTCTCAAATAAGTGAAATGGCTCAGGTGATATTTAAGATGATTCGGTGTGATGATGAATAGCTCATTTACCATCTTACATTTAAACTCAGATCACATTGAAATGTGTGTTTGAAAGTCTGGATGAGTACATCTGGACTCACAGGCAGGTTGTCTTCAAAACAGCAAACAAGAATCTTCCGAAGTTTTTATGGGAGATTTCATTACAGGGATCCCATCCCTGAAAGACTCCTTCCCACTTACAGCCCTGCATTGCTATGAGCGTCCCATGGTCCTTTTTCACAAGAGGCATCATCTATAAGGGCCTTAAAATAGCTTTATTTTGAATTAATAAGTAACATAGGAGCTTTTCCTGATGTAGTCTTGGCCTCAAAAGTGACAAGCAGAGGAAACAAAGGAAGGTGCTCAGCTCTACCTCTGTAAATCCTGGTTCCAACATGAGTAGTGGGGTGGAACTCAAAGGAAAGAGCTTTCTTTTCATCCTTTACAAATTCCAGCTATTAAAAAGTTTTGTTTCGATGGCCAAAATTGCTAAAGCTGTTCTGTTTGAATAAATAATATGTACTTTGAGATTCCTGAACTCTTTTCCTTTTGACTCTCAGACGCAATGACGAAGGCTAAATGCTTTCTTCAATTAAAAAAGGGAAAAGGACAACAAAAGGGTAACTCCAGCAGGAGTGGGTGAATAAATGTGCTCTACCAGAATAACTGAGCCTGATGTTCAGGATATTCACTTATCATGTGTGAAGCTAAATCCCTGAACTACCTTTTCAGAGCCAGACAAGAATGTAAGGCTCTCCTATTCAAGAGGAATTTCCTTATTTCATCCCCCTATAAGGTTCCTGTGGGTCCTTTGTTTTCCTTTTTCTTTTTTTTCCTGACCACTACTTTTATGAAATCCTGGTAGTGCCTATTTGTAGGGCCTGCTGCATCTGCCTGCTCTCTGTAGCAAAGGCACGAATTCTGAATTTATAGTAATTCTAAAAACGTTAATTCTCATAAAAATAGTTAATAGCCAGACTTCATGTTTGGCAAAACACTTAGCATGATCAGCTAAGATGGGTAAGTTTGTTTAATACGCAAACATAGTATGTTTTTATCCATTTAGTTTAAAATTCTCTTCCTCCTATTTAGTAGTTTGCTAATGAGAATACCTGTATAACAGTAATACTTTAATGGTATTTACTAACATAAATATTTGCTTTCTAGAAGCAGTGTTACACAAAATTCCTCAACTGCAGTCTAAGCAACTGCTGGAATGTTTGAGGTAAGAAACCTGACCTTTGGGGAGGATCAACATCAGGGAAACAGAGTTTCCACTGTTTGTGACTTGTGTCCATAGCGAAGGGGCTTGGAATGGCAGGAAGGTGACTGACACACACTGTGTCACTGCTGAATCCCAATGGTCTTGTCATATAATGATATTGGTAACATTTTGCATGAATTTCAGCAAATCCTTGTACGCTCAAAGCAGTCAGTTTGTCAAAGTCCTTTTGTAACAGATAAAGGAAAATAAATAGAAAGAGACATTCATTTATACTATATGTTAGGAATTGCAAAACCTATGTGGAAAAGAAGAATTCTGAAATTATGTTAGCTGCAGCTTAAAGTAGAACAAAAAGTCTTCTTTGAGGTATCCTCTTTTCCACATAAATTCTGCTCCTTCTCCCTCAAACTATTTAGTTGCCAGCCATTATTGTCAAGTGCTTGCATTCAACTTGCACCATAAGGTGTGGTGGCCAGGTGGCTGCAGTTGGTGCTGCAGTGACACTCCTGGTGTGCAGGCAGGGCAGCTCTGCCTGGGGGCACAGCCAGGCACTGATGGACACGGGAAGGGTGAGGTTTCTCCAGCCCTGCCTCCACTGGAGGCCTGCCCAGGTGGTAGGTGAACATACAGGAGCTTTCTGAAGTACTAAACTCTCACAGGCTTATTCTTGGAAATGCAGTTTTGTGTATTCAGGTGAGTGTTGACATGAGACTTGGGCAGGAACAGTCAGCTGGTAACATTTTTTTCCAGCTTGCAGTTGAGACCTGGAATGGAGATGCACTTTATGATGCCACTTCTCTTACTCTGGTTATTATTTTTTTGAGGATTTCTTTGCAAAGGGTCTTCTACTCTTTTTTTTTTCCTTAGCAAAGTACTCCTACTTAGCTTATTTATTTTTCAGCTTTAAAACATCAGCATTTTATAGATCTGATTTTCACAATGTGAGGATGATTGCTACGTACAATTTGCAAAATTGTGATTAACCAGCCCCTGTTTCGAGTCAGTTCTCCCTAATTCACAAAAGGCTTCCAAGAATAGTCTGCACAAAATTCAGTGTGCAAATTGTAGGGCAGATTTTTAGAGGGCAGTTTAAAGAATGAAGTCCTAAGGGTTTTATCTATATTTATATCTCTTGTTAAACCAAACTCTTATGTAAATGTTACAATCTGTAAATAACAAGCTGAGCCGCTTTCTTAAAGGAAAGATTGCATCCACATTTTTTGAGATTTGGCAAAATTATTAACTTGCACAATAGACTAATATACAAGTATATTTGGAAGCAACTACAGCTAGCCTGTGTCTTCGTCCTTATTTTATGGATATTTAAAGGTTTAAGAATACCTAGACCTTTCATTTTCCTGTAAAAATGGTCTCAAATTGAAAAACACTGCCCTTAGTGATGGCTTGAAAAAAATGGAGATAGCTTTTGTATACTTTTACTTTTTATAGCCATTAATGTTGTAGTAAATCTTGTATTATTGTATACAGTCTAGATTATTCTTCATTCTTTTGCCTTTGGACAGGAAAGAAATTACTGGCTTCCATCAGTGTTATTGGCAATCCCCATATTCTGACATCTGTTCCTTTCTAAACATTTTACCAACCTTGATGAAATGTAGTTTAGTGTTAGAAGCTGACTTGAAGAAGAAATTGGATGATAAAAAAATAACATTGATTAAACACCAGAAGTAATTTACCAATGACTATCAATATTTTGATGGCCATTGCAGTTTATTGCAGAAAAGCTAGACATCTTATAGTAATTTTAATCATATATAAATCTTTGAATTAAACTGCATAAATGAATGCTCATTTTTTAAACAGAAGGATGAGAGACTGATCTTAGTCAATTTTAATCAAACTCTTTGAGCTGTAGTCCTGAGAATGTTTGGGGCATATTTTACAGATGCCGTGCAATGACCAACTCCCCAAATTAAAAATCTCAATTAATATTTTCTAATACACAGGGGAGATGTCATTCCTGATGTTGTCCTTTCCATGGAGCAACACTGGGATTTGCCAATCTCGACCAGATGCTGGAGTGAGGGGCACTCCAAGGGGCCTCCAACAACAAGGGTGGTGGGTGTAAGGGTGGTGTAAACCACCAGCTTTATTCACACCCCTTTTTATTAACTGTGCTTCATTAAAGTAGAGCAGAGAAATAAAAGACAAGGGATTATTCCCCTCTCAGGTGCCAAGCACAGAGCAATTATGGTGTATCTTCCCCCACTCCATGGGGTGGTGAGCTGCAAGAGGAGCTTTGCAAGAGGTTGTTGAGGGCTGGGGCAAAAGCAGGGGTGAGTGTTTCATTTCCAAGGATTGGAACAAGTTAATTACTCAGGGAAGGAGAGGTATGAACAATATCTTCTTGGCAAGGGAAGTATGTGGGAAATAAATTGAAAAGGGCTACTACAAGAGTGTGTGTTCTGATATTGTGAGAGGTAGATGTACAAGAGGATGGGAAGGTGTGATTAGATATTTTCAGAAGCACTTAGCAACAGTCTCAGTGGAGCTGTTGAAATTCATGGGATTTACTATGGACTAGTAGTGTTTGGGAGCAGAGTTTGGGCAATGCTGAACTACAAGCCCCATGCCCTGTGTGTGGATCCTCCCTGCAAGGCTCTCAGTGAAGCTGTAATGCTTCAGAAGGGTGAGGAAGGCACATTTCTGCAGCTCTGTGTGTGTCTGTGGACCTGTATCAAAAATGAAATTGCAATTCTTGATGAATTCACTTCATTGCACCAAGATTTTCAAAGGTGGAATTACTCCTCTAGCAAAAGGGTCTTAGAGGACTCCCAAGCTAGTTTTTGATTCCCTTACCCTTGAGAGAAACTTGAACCATGGAGGGTTCAAGGTAGTTTCTGGGCTGTTTGAAGTGGAAGGGATTTAAGAGATTTGTTTTCTCCATTTTACAGAAAATTTTAATTTGAAGAAAAATTTTCCTAACATACCTCCTTTAGAGGATTTACATTTATTATCAAAACAGTTTTCCTTTAATTTCCCAAAAGTCATGTATAGTAGGAGTAACTGAGGGGTCTAGGTTAAAAGGGAGTTTAAACTGACAATTTTTGGGTTCTAATACTCTGTGCTAATCATAAAAAAACCTCATACATTTCAGCCAGAGATGTCTCAGCATGTTTTATAAATTCATTCAAAGATGAATGAATTCTCACAGTTCCTTGCTGAGGATATTTAGTAGAGAAACTAAACATTATAGACAAAATGTCACTTTTTGAAAGTGCATTGTTTTTCTTAAAACTGATTTTTTTCTTGGAAAACAGGTTGGATTCAATTGTGCTTATACATATACCTACCAGGAGTGCAGTCTGGTGGTCAGAAGACTGTTCTGGGAAATGAGATGACTCAGGTTCTGACTCATGTCATTCCTGAACTGGAGTGTCTCAGAGTTAATATATAAAAACAAAAATAAAACAATTTCTGAACCAGGCAAAGGAACAGGACTTGGTTCTTCCCTGCTGTAGTGTGTTCCTGTAACCACCAGGAGACAGAGATCTTCACTCTGTCTTCTTCCAACAAACTAAAGTCAACATCTAAAAATTATTTCAATGCAGCTCTACGAAACAAACTTTTTGAATACATTAAAAAAATTCTACTTAATTCACACAAAAAAAAAAAAAAAGGAAAGACAAACCAGAGGGACATGAATGAAAACTGCTGTTGTATGGTTACATTCTAGTAACTCTTGTTCAAGGAGGGGGAAATTGAGAGGAAGGCTCAGTTGTTTGCCCCGGTGTCCCACGGCTCAGCCAGCCGGAGTCTGAGGCTGGCCCCGGAGTGCCGGCTACCCAGGGCCATGTTCAGGCTGGGGGTGCCTGCCCTCCTGTCAGACACAGAGTGCCTGGTGGCCTTCCCCTACCCTCTCCCAGCCTCTCTTTACCATATGGTCTCAAAGCTGTTGACGTTCACCTGCTCAGATATCTGTACAAACTACTAGTAGGAACTACATAAATATCTAACAGATGCACGCGCTCACCCTGGGATTAATGCATTCTGCACTCGGACCCGTCAGCATCACACCCCTTCACAAAGGCATTTTATTTTTTCACTTGCTCATGTGGTGTACACCTGTGACATGCTGGCAATGCACTTGCTTGCAGTGAGAGAGCCCCTTAGGTTCAAAGCTATCCTTATATCTTTGTTCCTTTATGCGTGAACCTTTTGAGGTTTTCTCTTAGTGTTCAAAAGGCTTGAGCGTGGCATTACATCTTTAAAACCTCTCCTGACCCTTTTTTGAATATGCTGAATATAAAAGCAGAAACAAAGCAAGGAGAACTAGATAAATAGATGCAGGGAGACATCATAAGGAAAAAAAAAAGCTCCTGAGCCTGCCAATATTACTTCATGCTTTCTATTGCAAACCTGTAAACTAACAATAGCCCACCACCTCACACAGCTGGGTGTGTGAATTGAAGGTGTGCTGAATGTGTGGGCTTTCCAAATGTAGCACAATAACAGCAACACCTGTGCTAAACCACTTTGCATTGATTTTATTTTTTTACAATATTTGCAGTCCTTCTCTTTTTAGAAGTCTGTATAGTGGGGAAAAAAGAGGACTTGCCAGGTTTAGTTTGAGTTTTAAGACTTATCTCTCTCAAGGTTTGATGGACCTGTTAGAAAACCGTGTGGATTTACATGTACCAAACCAAATGTAGGATTGAGTCTTAAAACGGAGGAAAAAAATGTTCTTCTTGTGGATCCAGCTTAGCTAATGTACATTGGCTTTGGCTAACAGGCTCCTTGCAGCCCGGTTTGCTTGGCTGGTTGGTTGATTTTCAATTTTTTTTAACTAAGCAGCCAGTGTGTTTCAATAGCCAGTTACAGCAACAAAAGGGTTAAGAAAAATACTAATAGTCTGTAAGTGTATATCTTAAGGCACAGCACTGATTTAAAATTATTAATATTCAATAATTCATGGTTGTTTAATGAAATGACATATCAAATCAGAAAAAGTAGAAGTGAGAAATTTCTGTAACTTAATTCTCATCACTGCAGAACCATGTAGTTACTATCACTGCTATTATTACCTGGTAACATAGATTAGGCTTAGTGTTGTTTTTAATGTTAAATTTCAGACATAGAAACAAGATGCTTTTCATTGCCAAAATATTCACTGTAACATTCTGGGCTATGAATTTGAGAATTATAAAGATGGGCACCATTGTTAAAATCTAAGCATACCTTTTTGGTCACTTTGTCAGCAGTACAAATGGGTCCAAGGGCTGCTCACAGGGCTAGTTAACCTTTTCTCCTTTAACAGCAGCTGAATTTGAGGTTCTTTTTCACCTAAGTACCTACCAATTTATGTCTGTAATTCCTATTAATTCTGAGTCGCTCTTTCTTACACTGTTGTTACTTGAAATGGAAAATATTGGGTACAGTCCAAGAGAAAAATTTATAGCCTGTCATTGTAGCCTTGTGCTATTTCAATATAATAATACAAATGCATTCCCTCTTTGTGATAAGTGTATTTTTCCTTTTACTTTCTCATGCGATGTTCAGACCCTTTCCAGACTTACTTTGTCTCTGTGATCATAGAGATTATAAATGCTCAAGGAGCCTTTAAAGATATTTGTTACCCTTTGAAACAAGGGAAGCAGACTCTTGTTCTCTGTCACACTCAGGCTGGGGCTGCAGAAGGCAATTTTTATCTTGCATAGCTAAAAGTTGGGGCTTGTGGTACTTTCCTGTTAGGTCACCTTATAAGCTTGCGGATATTTTCTATGGGAAACAGAGCATCCTCCAATGTTAAGGAAGACAGAGAAAGTTTTCTGGGCCCAATCAAATTCCTGTTGATGAGTTTAGTGAGACAGAGATGGAGCTAAGGAACACAGAAGTGCTGCTTGTTTTAGACGTGAGAAGGAGACCCACTGGAAAAAAATTTCTTTCCAGTAATCAAGGGAAGATGGGAGTCTCGCAGCAGTAATGCGGACTCCTCTAATTACCACTTCCAAGTTATTAGCATCTGGAGCCCTTTTTCCCTTTCCTATCTAGCAATTATAGAGTGGGATAGATTAGTGTGCTGCAGAAGATGTAGAGTGGACTAAGTTTCTCTCTGTTGGCACTTGGTTGTTTGCTGAAATTGATACTTTTAGCTGGAGTCCAGGCTTTTTACCTGCCCTTGAATCCCAGGCTGTTCTCTTCATAGATAATGTATATTCAAGGACCATGCAAATTGTTTATTTACTGCTCTGCTCCCTGCCCCCACCAGAGAACAAGAAACACATCTTAAAAAGCCAAAGAAAACCAGTCAGACACATGTTTTGCACATGAAGAATCACGTCTATAGTAAAATGGGATCCATATGTGTGTTTTGGATATGATCATCAATGCTGCGTTTAGCTTTGCCCACATGCCAGGGTGCATAGGCTGCTGCTGAAAGCTCAGAATTTTCTTGCTAAATCACACACAAAATTTGAACTTGAGGTTGCATTAATGTCATAAGTTCATAGTTTTCTGTTGTTTCTTTCCCCATGTATAGTGTCCTTTGTTTATAACTCAAATCCTCTCAAGATTAAACTTTAAAAAGACTCTGTGATTTAATGGACTTAGGATCAGATTCTAACCTCCAGTGTGGAACAAGCCTGACTGTAGCACTCAATAGCAATAAAGGATTGTTTGCAGTTGTGAAGCAATGCCCGCCAAACATTATCCAGAAAAAAGATGCTGGGACTAATTTCTGCATGGATGAAATATTCAGATGAATGTTGAAAGACTGCGTAACAATAGATGGTGACATACACAAACGGTAAAAGAGAAATTACTATCATTCCAACATAACACTGCACTATTTTTTTCCTTTTCCCCACAACCATAAATATCTTCTCTTCAAGTTAGCATATTTCTTTATGTAAAGTCTTTTTCTATCTTGTACATATGTCCTGCAGAAGGATCTGGAGAGAGTGAAAAACTGTCCTGCTTGAAACTGTTTGCAGTTTTAAAATTTCTAAAGATAATTGACTTTTCAGTTCATCTTCCAAGTTTTGGACTTGTTCATGTGTATACATTAATTTTATTCCTTCCTTGCACTTTCCTCCAAATAAGAGCTATCTTGCAAGTTTAAGATCAGATCTTTGCTGTTGCTCAGGTACTTTGTACTCCTCTGGTAGTGGAAAACATCTGTGACTTCCCTGGCCTCCAGAGGATTTGAAATACCTTCTTTAGACAATCCTCAGCAAGTGGCAGCAGTAGCAACAGTATCCCATCCCATTTTTCCCTCTGAGGATATGCTTGGAGCAGGGGGAACAACCTGTGACTCTCTGATTAGTTCCTGCTCTGGTGAAACACGATGAATTGACCAGGGAGCAGTTCTGAAGCTTGTTCTAGTGCATGCCAAGTTGTTAGTGGGGAATCTGAAAATTATTTTGGAGACCAGTGCTATCACATCTCAGGTATTTTCAGGGGATAGGAAATGAGGTTCAGATTTTAAATATGGAAATATCCTTCCTGTTTCTGCACAGAGTTTAGATGTTTTGGGGCACTAAAGCTGTGTAATATAAGCAAACTAAATTTAAAAGTAAGTAATGCTCCAAGCAAAAGGGGTTTGAGGAGGGGAGAGATGTCCTTGTGGCATTTATTTTCTTGATTCTCTATCCTTGTCATCATGGTCTTGATCCTGAAATATATAGCAAGCTGCTTGCTACTAGCACTTTGTTATATAGTAACTTTTCAGCCTTCCTTCTGGGGTTAGGTGATCAATTACTTTCTAAAGAAAACAGAGTGTTATTTCAAAAGCTGTGTTTTATTTTCATTTATAATTATCTCCACATCAGTCTTCAATCTGGAATCTTGAATTGGCCACATATGCACACTGACTTGCATGTAAAAGATCTATGACAGCATTCACGTGATACATCCATACCATAATTATTCTCTGTATCAGGCTCCCAGTCCTTGAGAGATCTGACAAATCTACAAGAAAGCTGGTTTGAGTGTACCTATGGGAGTCAGAACTCAGCTCAGATTTTTGTCACCGATAAATAGATTTCTTTAAAAAGGAAAGGAAGTGCCTTTAACTTCTTATTGTCTTAGCTTTGTATTAGAGAGCAGTTTCTTAAAACAGTAGACCCACAAAAGCAATGCTATCAGCTGGAAATTTGGTCCATGTGAGCGCTTTCGTGAGTTGTTCTTGCATCTTCCCCTAAATGTTCTTGTTAAGTTTTGTGGTTTAACAATCATCTCTCAGATTCTTCTATGGAATGAATATTCCCCTCATCTATTGCATAAGAAATCTATATGAAGATAAGAGGGTTTTGATTTTTAGGAGGGGGAATAGTTAAGCTGATTTTACTGAAGTGCTATTGCTTGCTGAAAGTACATGTATAAAATACATAGAAATAGCTTCATTTTCTATCAGGTGACCAGAATATCTTATCTGAAATATGCTATTTAAGAAACATATGCATATTTCCTTATCTAAGTGGATCTTCTAAAAACTTTTCTTGACTCCATAAGAAATCCATACTTATATACCTTAGGTAATCTTTCCAGCAACAGTTGATCCCAGGGAGTTTCATGGGACTGAGCAGTATGTCAGGACTATAACTGTAAAATGCACTTGAAAATAAGGCTAAAGGAGATCAATCCAGGTAACTTTTCACTTGGCCAAAAGGAAGAAAGGAGAAAACATTTTGCCTGCTCAACAGCCAGATCTCATGAGAGCCTCAGGTGGGAGTTCCTTTCGATCTGATGAGGATGTGCCTCCTTGCAATGGCATTGCAGGTAAATTCACTGAGATTCCTTTAGAAATACAAACACCAGTGCTTGCATGAACTCCCACATGAAACCTTGGTTTCACCCCCTCCTAGAGAGGGTAACTGCCATGTTGTGAACCTGCAGGACCCCTCTGGCAGGTCACAGAACCCCACAGTTGTGCCGTGCAGCCCCGGCGCTGCGGAGGCCAACTGGAGCCGTCGGAGGACGACATCAGCAAATCAGTGGCTAATAAAGACAGGCAGCAACAGCAGCAGCAGTGTTGGCCTTCTCCACAGCAGGGTACCACAGATGTTTCAGATAACAAAGTGAGCTTCGCTGACAGAACATGTGTGTAATATATAAAATAATGGGAACCGAAAGAGGGGGGGAAAAAAGAGGCCACTCCAATCCAGCCATGTGAAAATGTTTTTTATTTATAAGTGAGCAGCTGAATACGAATGTTGTCTGCTCCCATAGAAGTAAAAAATAGCAGGCTGATGTGGATGAGAGACTTCACATGGTTTCCAACAAAATAGTGCATTGAAATCTTTTTCTTGTCCCCAGACCTACAGCTGGGGCAAATCCATGCAATTTTATTTTCTAGTGATTATACTTTTTTACCTCCTCTGATGAAATGTCTGTGCTGTGACTGGAGAGGATCATGGCCAAAGTTTCCTGTGTAACACTGTGGAATGCTGGACAGTTTTTGGACAGGACCAGCTTTACCAAATAGTTGCTAGACTGAGGATTTTTGCAGGGTGGACCTGGAATATGCAGTGATGATCCACAAGTACCTGGAAAAAAATCCCATGAGCAGCTCTCAAGTACGATAATTAGCTGTGAACTGGAAGAATTACAGAAGAAATCCCTGGTTTTATGATATAATAGGCTTACCCTCTACTGTTCAAGTGTCCCAAAGTAATAAGATCAACCTCATAGTTGAGGAAACCTTGGGTGAAGGAGACTTTCACAGGTCTTTTCTGCACTGGTTCCAAGGGCATGAACAAGGAGCATGAGTGGGGCACCCTAGAAATTGCAGGCTGACCGAGTACTGGTAGTTAGTGAGAGGTACCATTGTGTAAGGGCCCCATGTTGACTCTATGTGTGGCCTGCTGAGTAATAAAGGCCTGCAAACAGCCCAAGAAGATCCCCTGGGATGCCTGGTCATGCCCCTCCATGCCTTCTCCATGTCCATGCTGCACAGCCAGCACTCAAACACCAGCAGCGAGAGCTGCCCAGGGGGGTGCAACTTGTTAGTCTGCTTTTGAAGGGTAACAGACAGTGGGATTCTGCAGGGTGGAACAGGAAGCTCCTATCAGAGGCTAATAAATGTTTCCTTGTAAAATGGGGAGATGCTTATGTGAGTCCAGATATAAAGTGAAAGTAAGACAGCCCTCAGAGGAATTACTGAGGTAATAAATGTACTTACTAGGGCAGTATGTGCCAGAGCAAGACAGAAATGGGCTAAGACCAGGAGAAAATTAGAACCTCAAGTGCAAGCTGAAGCTTGGTGGTCAGATAAAATTCAACCCTTTCCTCTGAGAAAAGAGTGTCTGCCCTGACTTGATTATCTGGGATTGGTGTGGCCGATGAGAACAACAGTGTAGGATTTCTGCCATGTGTGCTGCTTTAAGCAGTAAGACATGAACACAGAATATGGTAACCAGCTGAAAGAGGATTTGGCTCTCAGCATATGCATATTTTATGTACAGATTGTGCTGTTGCAACTCCAGTACCTCAATGGGTCAAAGGCTGTTTGTGTGTCAGATTATTGTGGCATGTGGCTCGGCATCGCAGGGTGGCTAAAATCCTTTGAGGCTGCTGGTGGGATCTGAGGTTTGGCCCAGCACAAAGCTCCTCTGCATGTGCAGGACGGAATCATCTAACCTGTGAGAGGTGAGGGCATACAACCACTCACTGTAAAATCAACATGAAATCAGAGCTGGATGATCTACAGTAGATGTTTCTGTGGCTGAAGTGTAACTATGGATTAGGCAAATTGCTCCAAAAATTTTGTGGCTGCATATGTGTACTAGTCACTTTTACAAGGTTTATAATTTCAGTGTTTCTCTGAAGCCAGGTTTTTAAAAGCAGGACTTCTATAATGTACTCCTTAACTGAAGAAAGTAAAAAAAAAAAAAAATCCTGATGATTTTTTTTTAATGAAAGTATTTTTTCCTTCTCTGAGCAGCATCTTATAACTGAGATCCACCTTGAACATGTCAAGGTCAGAATTCAAGACACAGAATATGCTCATGAAGCTGCCCAACAAGATACCTTTATTCAGCCAAATTAGAAAACTTGTGTGTAACCCAAAAGATCAGAATAGAGTCCTTATTGAGCAAGGTTAGGAGGGATAGAAACAATCGGCTTATATAGAGTATTTTTACTTCATAGGAATGTGGTTCTGATTGCTGAAAATGTATCCTTTGCATGAAGTACAAGCATAATCCTATGCCTACTTTGCCCTTTGAGTAAAAGTATGCTTAATAGCAATTTCAGGGAAAAAAAAAAAATCTATTTAAAGCCTGTTGAGCAGAATATCCACTTATAGAGGGAAGCTATAAGTGAATAATGTTAATGGAGTTCTGTTTTGTAAAATGCATAGGACAACTAATAGAATCAAGCTCCTATAACAGTGAATGATTGAATTACATTTAAGAGAGTACCTAATTTATGACCTTTAAAGATAGTTTTATAGTTGTCTGTTTTTGTTAATCCTAGACTACCTTCATACAAAAGTTTTTAGAAATCTCATCTCTCACTTTATATTATGGTCAGAGGACCTTTTGTGCTATTGTATGTCAGTTTTAATGTTCCATTAAAACATTTAAGTAGGCCAATTACTGAAAAGAAAAAAAAAATGCTTTCTGGAGAAAATTATTATACCTGTTTATGGGAGAAGTTCTTTATCTGGGAATAAATTTTGAACAATAGGGAAGAAGAATGACCCGACCCAGGATCTCCTCAGAAAAAGAAATTAAGCCCTATAAATACCAATTTTTGAGTGCTTTTCCCTTCAAGGAGTGGATTTTTGTAAAGTAGAAGTTTGTGCACAACTTCTGCCAATCACTGAGATATGAGCAGAAATGTGAAGTTTTCTACTGCTTTCATTTTTTTTCCCATTTATTTTTACAGTATGTGTTTGGTTTTTTGCTGTGAAACTCTGATTCTCTGTTATTTTGCACAAGGGAAACCCTCAAATTTACTGCACGCTTGATTAAAACTGCTTGTACTTTTATCAGTTTTAAAGAGGCTGCTCTTGCAGTCATTTGATGCTGGTTTTGCCTTGCTCTGTTCAGGAAAGTCAAGTGAATTTGAGAGCCCTTCCACGTAGCATTGGATTTTGTACAGAGATTCTGTGTGGGAATACCCTTCCCTAACTCTCTGCTAAGTTTTACATCATTCCTTAAAGCATTCTACAATTTTGTTAGCTTTTGTGCCGGAGGGTTCTGCCTGCTGTGGTGTCATTGATTGCTCGTCCTAAAAGAAGGCAGAGAACAAAGGTGGAATAAGCTGCTAATCTTCTGGATCAGCCAGATGTCATTCAGTGGTATATGGGAATTTCAGGCACAGATCCTTAAGGAAAAGGACACAGAGAGGGGCTGTGAGGCTGCCAGAAGCAGCCCCTTCCTTGTGGCACCCCACTGCCAGAGCACTGCTGTGTCATGCTGCCTTAAATGTGGCTTTTGCCTGCTGGGTGCAAGGGAGCTCTCTAGGGAGCATCACATTTCCAGAGAGCTACAAATGGAATTGGCTACTTTAAGAATGCTATCATCTGATTAATTTTTTTTTTTTTTTTTTTTAAGATCAGTTTAGCAAGGAGGACCCTAGCACTTTATAGGTCTTGCTTGTTCACTGTGAAAGCTCTGTGCTGTAGCTCTGAGTTCCTGTTGAGGTAATCTCAAAATTCTTACTGCTGCAGAATCAGAGCCAAAAGGGCTGGACTGCATGTGTACAGCAAGGAACAGACTAGAAAAAGCCCGTGAAATTTCTGTGGCTGATCATACTTACGGTTCTGTCCTTTACAATGTAAAGTAAAAAATGTATTGTTTTACACAGAAGCTCCATTATAGGTCAGGCTTTTTCCTAACCAGCCACTTGAGAGTGGCCCCACTTGACTCCCAACACAATTTACTCCGACCATTAGTTAAGGACTGTTTCTGCTCTGTCTGTGGTGTTCCCAGCTCCATATGGTGGTAGCTTAAGGCTGGTCTAAGAGTAAACAAGAAACACAGGGTTTTGGTCACACAAAGGTGTGGGACTCAGTTTATAAAATTAAAGAAGAGATTAAATGCAGGGGACATACTCTGTTTCTCATCAGATATGCCAGGAATTGGAGGTTAGGTCTCACCTCTTTTTGTCATAGTTGTTGGTCCATTATTTCAAAGCAAAACTCTCCTTTGGAGTGATTTTTTGTTATTTTATTGATGCTTTTCTGAAAATGAAGTTCCTGCACTATACTGCATGTTCAGTATTCACAACAAGGAGAGGTTCTGGCTTTGCCCCAAACTGCTGACAGTCTCAATACTTTTACAGCAAGCATCTCTGGAGCACTATGGAAGATTTTTGGAGGATGAGAGGGAATGTCAGGCTAAAGTACCGTAAATAATTTATAGACCTCAGATAATTGTCCTGTGACAGCTCCCAGTGCTTCCAGTTTCTTCCTACCACCCCTATTTTCAGCTATCAGTTATAGAATCTTGACTTAATATTGCTAATTGCATAGTAAACAGAACAATATTGTTTGCCCCAAGACAGATTACCATTTCTCATTACAGAATTCACATAGACCACAAATCATTGATACCATCTCCACCAGTTATAATAAAGTTTATCTTCAATCTGATAAAAAGCATGTACTGAATAATAACTGTTGCTCTTATTGTAAGTGATTTAAAAACATGCTTTTTAAAAAGCTTGGTAGTTCACTGAAGTTGCAATTCTGCATTTGCCCTAGCTAAGAGAGGTGAGAGTGGGGACAAAAGTGGTCAGATTTCCAAGCATGACTGTGGCTGCAGTGTGTGTGGTGGCACTTGACAGCTGATGAACCTCTTACTGTTATCACAGTCAGCTAAACACAGTCAGTCCCACTTTCCCTGCATTTATCTGTATTTGTACTTGAACCCATTGTTCAGTGTTTTATGGATTTGCATCTTTAGCTTATTCATAGAGAATTAAAGTGCACTGGATGTTGTAAGAAGGTTTATCTCTTCAGCTCAAATTCTAGACATCCTCGTTGGTCTGCAGGTTTCTGCCTCAGTCCTGAGATGAGCACTTGCACCTGCAGCAGTGCAAGAACAGGCACTAAATCCTTCTGGAAAACTGCCTGAAAAAACAGGTTCATTTTACTTATGTCCCACCACTGCTTATGCACATGCATAGATGAAGAAGAAATAATTTAGCATGACACAAACCACCAAAATCCATAAAGGGGATACCATGGCAGGAGTATGGATACTGCAGTACTTTTCAGTTTTCTTACAAAGGTGGAAATCTTCCAGTAGTGCATTTCAGTCTGCCCTGGTGAATTTAGCTCCTTGGGGAGGTTAATCTTTTAGCCCTGCATGTTTTTATGTCATATATACTGAGATGGAAGCAATTGCATCATTGTGTGTCATTTTGAACAAGACTGGCCCAAATGTTAACTGTCACAGATGAACTTTGCATTTTGCTACCTCCTTTCATTGAGATGAGGCTCAGCCAGCAAGTTCAGCCCTAAATACAAGCTTCCTCAAAGGCTAGCTCTGCTCCTGAACCAGGGAAAGGCTAGTTTGGTGAGAAATCCTAAAATCTGGGGCCAGTTTTAAAGTTCAGTGATTTCATAAAACAGCTGAAAATATTGTGCAAGTCCATCAGGGTTTGGACCAGGGTGTGTGAAGTTGTGATTGAATCAGGTTCTGGTGTAATTCTGTGGGGAAGCAGGGATTCAGAAGGATTCTTTCAGAGTTGAACCCCAAACTCATTAAAATATTACAATAAAGTAATTAATGCACATGGCCACTAGACACTCTTAAAATGTAAATTTCACAGCTGTAAGAAATTAGATTTGTTTAAAAATAACAGAAGGCTCAAGTACAAATTATGGAGTAAAAGCCTATAAAATTTCAAACTTGGTTTTAAGGCACAGGCTTTTTTTTTTTTTTTTTTTTACTAGCTCATTTACTTAAGCACTAGTGTTCAGAAATGGAATTCCTTCTCTGCATTTTGCTTCTGAAGTTGTAGTTAGGTACCAGTGTAGAGATGAATAGTTATAAAGTTTTCTTATCAGAAGGTTGGACTTGGAGAACAAGGCAAAATCTGAAAGGTGTCTGTGCCCTATCTGAAGCCCATCTTGTGTGCAGGAGGTGCAAGCACAGGTTCCCTGAGTGCCTGTGTGAGCTGTTTGCACAGCTGGGGGGGGGAGGTAGGAACAGTTGGCAATGCAGTTTTTCACTGCACGTGTGTTTTGGCTGGCATGAGCAGAACTTGACCTCAAAGGGGTGAATGCCCTCAAATCATTCTGTGCCACAGAGGACAAGAAAATTTAAGTGGCTTCAAGGTTCAGAAGCAATGGAGCCAACTGGATTTTTCAAGGGATGTAACATGTGTCTTTTCAGTGCAGAGGCCTTTTTCCAGATTGTCCAGCCTTTTTCACCTGTTGGTGTTTACAGACATGGGCCTGACTGTAATGCAAGAAAAGACTTTGACCAGCAGTGTATTTCAGTCAGTTTCCATTCAAAGCAATGCTGACATACAGGGCTCCACCATGGCCTCTTGGCACACCAGCTTCAGTAGAGTACTGAAATGGCTGAAGGAAGGAATTCCAGTCAGAATGTGTTCCAGATGAATCCTGTTGGAGATCCATTTCTAAATATATGCTACGTGCCTAACTATTAAAAAGTTCAGATTATGACCCCTCTAATGTTATTTTAATGCTAGTTTTTAAAATGTAATTATAAATCAAATTGCATTTGAGATCTGAAGCTGACAGTAGTGAGCTGGAACACTCTAAGAGCTGCTTTAAAAACAACCCCTCAAACTTTATTACTGGTTTCAGAAAAGGAAGTGCAAGTGGACTGGCCAGATTCATCCCTGCTGCTCCCATCAGCAGACAGGACAACTTGCTAAGTGCCAGTTGTGTTCTGGTTTACAGAGACATGACATGGGAGCTTTTGTCTTTATCTGGAGATTGCATTTTCGAACTTTGAAAATCTCTCTTGGAGCTTAAGTAGAAGACAAAAGCACATTTAAATCATGTTTCCTCCTTTCTTTTCTCATTCTTTACCATAGTGAATTTACCTGAAAATTAAGACTTCTAAAACCTGCACAGGAACCCAAAAGTTGAGAAAAGTAGAATGTTATTTGGCAAGTGCAAAATTTAGGGGCAATGCAAAGCATTTACAGGGAAGAAATGCACTCAGTGACTTCTGTGCTGGTCAATGGTATCTGTAAGAATGTAGTTTAAAAAAGGGCTGGAAAAGATACCAGAAGGACAGAGCTGAAAGACTGTAAGCTTTCAGCAGGGTTGAAATGTTCTGTTCAAATAATGGCTATAATGATTTTGGTAACTCCATATTTCTTTTTTCCCCCTTTTAGTAAATGTAAATGTTTGCATTAGATACTCCTGCAACTCGCCTAAAAATTAACTAATCCACAGAGTGCATTAGAAACTATAGGCTTTGAATTTCCATTTATATAGGTGTAGTTTAAGGGGGAGGAAGGGAGGGAAGAATAACTGGGTAGGTAGATCTGAACAAACAAGTCACAGTGACTCCTTAGGTACATTTTGGATTTTTTTCTTTTCTTGTGAATGTGGAAACTATTTTTTCAGTAGTTACTTACAGACCTCTTCAGCAAATAATGCATTTTAAAAATCTTTATTCGTAGAGTTTTTTGTTTCGATTATTTATAAATTTATAGTCATAGCTGGTTACCTAAATCATGTTATTTCTTCTGTTCCCTGATTGCATGAGTTGCGTATTTACTTGATTCAATACACAATGTAAATTTTGAACGTTACAGCTGAACATACATCTCAGAATTTTTGTTTGGTTGCTCAGTTACATAAATCAGCCAGTTAGAAGAGGGAGGGGACGTACCACATGATCTACTTAAGCAGCTAATACTTTAAAATTTTGAGATTATATATCTAGAAGTATACATTTTGACCACAGTATGTAGATTATATAAATTGAGTGGTATTATTTCTATTCCCTGATTAATGGTTGATGCTGTTACATCTACAGAATGAATGTCAATTCAAACTTCAATTTGAAATTTGAAGTCAATGAATATTTAAGCATTCATTCTAGATGTTGACTGTGAAGACATGCTAATATTGGTACAGCACATATGCTCCAAATTTTGCAGAGAGACAAAAACAGAAAGCAGTTACGTGTTTCTAATGCTGTTAACTCAAAATTTTACTTTGAATTACAATGTTTTATAATATTTACTCAGGTCTCATTTTTACCCTCTTTTGCAGATGGAGAAACCAAGGCAAAGAGGTTAAAGGATCTCTCAGAGCCCCAAAGTGTGTTGATGCCTGTCCCCTCTCCCTAGACATGTGCCCAGACTACTAGACTTCTCTGCTCTGGCTGCAGGTAAGACATATTGTACATACAATGGGATCAATTCTTGAATTGACTTAATTCCCAGAAAGGTGGGAGAATCTCAAATATCTAACTGTATCATATCTAAATATACCTGTATTCTGGTTGAATCCCTGAAAATCACATCAAACAGACTATTTTCTGTTGCAGACATAGAAAAAATCATGGATGCAATTGGTTGTTACATAATAGCTAAAATGTATCTGTGCCTTTGACAAACATAATTTTCCTGACAGTTGTTAAACAGCTGGTATGGTGGGTCATTTTTTTTCTTTTCCATCTTCAAATAATACTCTTTAAGGGAAGGAGACCTAATACTTGTGGCTTTAGATGTTTATTATTAGTGGCAGAGGAGAATATGGATATGGAGGAGTATGTTTGAATTGTGTAGGTTGTGTTTGCACTGGTGTTGCTGCCACCCTTGCAGACCTTGTTCTTTGGAAAGCTCACAGTGCAGTACCACTGTGCTGGCTCTCCAGTTTCTTAGAAAGCTTTTTGGCATCTGAGCAAGCCAGTTCAAAGCTTGCAGGAAGTGCAATGCCCCAGGGACTGCAGGGCAGACACACACAAGGATTTCACTTCATAGCATTGAAAGTAAGACCTTCCTAATGGTGGCTAATATTTGCATGAGTAAGGATTACCAGATTTGATCCTGTGTGAGTACAGAACCCTAAAAGGAGGTCCTAGATTCAAGTGGAAGGGGCACTGGTGTGGTTCTGGGACAAAGTGCCGCATCTTTTAGCGGGGCTTTGATCCTGTCACTTGCTCTCAGAAATGAACTGCCTTTCTTGTAGGGGTAATGGTAAGTTTACCCATGAATTTATCTGGATCCATTTAGTAAGTGTCATCAAAGCTGTGTGCCAGATCTCTATGTGGTGTAGGAGTCACACCAGGGGGTAGAGACAGAGTGTGAGTCCCTCCGTGTGATGACAGATTGCCTGCTTTTCTTCCCCTACACATGGAGCAGAAGATGGAGAATTTGTAGA
>NC_082352.1:8140249-8142749 GCF_027477595.1 Haemorhous mexicanus | reverse complement strand
CCTGAACATATATTAATTTTTTCCTTTTTTTCTATAGTCTTGAAGTTAAAACATTTTCCAGAATGTACAAACAAACAGCTAATTTCATTGCACTTCTGTCTGTACGCAGTGAAATAAAATATGATTAGCTAGCTGAAAATGTATAACTTTCCAATCAGTAGTTAATTCAGTCCCAGAACCATATTCATATAGATTTGAAACAAAATTGACCTTCTTGTTTATGTAATCTGTACATACAATAAGTGCCTGATTCGGTAACAAGCTACTCAACAATGTAGATTTTTTGAGACCCAGGAAAAGAAGCAAAATCTACCATTTTTCTGAATAAAGCCATCACCTGTGCACTGCAAAGGCTCTGAAGGTTCTGCCTTGGAAAAGGGCAAAATAAGTATAGGAGACAAATTCCTCATGATATGCAAAAGGCAAAATTCTCACGGTCCATTGTGGAGCAGGTGAAGGGAACTGCAGGAGCAGGGAGGGGTAGGCCCCATCTCAAGCTCTCTGGCACCATTCCACATGGCTGCTGCTGTATTTTGAGGGTAGGAAGTTTTGGGCTTTGCCCAAGAATGGATACTGGAAAATACATGTGAGAGTGGAACTGCTGAGCTCTGCACCCACTGATGCCCCTGAAGCCTGTGCTGGGCAGGCTTTCACTTTGCAAGGTGCACGTGCAACTTTTTTTTCTCCTTTCCAGACCTTTGGCAGAAGGCAACTAATTATGGCTATTTTTCTGCCTGCCAGTGTCAGAAATGGAGTAGGGTTTTGTCTTTAGTGTGGAAGAGCCCTGCCTGGAGGCCCAGTTGGGAAAGGTGCTGGGTATCCACAGCTCTTGTGGATTGCTGTGAGAGCTGATGTTGTTCTGTGTCTCACAGAGCTCCCTTCATTGTGAAGAACATGAGGATACATGGAAACTTTAGCTTTGCCCTGAACTTTTGGAGGCTGCTCTGTGATATATTGAATGCTTGCTTCTATCTGCAAACTGGAAAGGTTTAATGGCAGAGTGAAACAACTAGAAATCCATGAGTATTAATTCACCTCTGGGTGGAATTTCATTTTATGTGCATATGTATTTCCCTCTGGTAAAATTTGGGCTTTCTGCTCTTAGTTTCAGAAAAACCCTTTTGTCTTTAACTTAGGATATCTTTCTTTACTTAAATATCTTTCTTTACTTAAATATGTAGTAGAAAGCTGAATTTCACTCTTCAGAAATGTGTACAACTAATAAAAATAGCATTGTCGTATTCATTCAGTATTTACAGCATGTTAGTGAGTGTTAATGTGCCATTAACAAATCCACTGACTTGCACACCTGCATTTTCATGGTATATGCATGGGGGAAGAGAAGCAGTGGCTCACTCTTCCAAGGTGTCAGCACTGTAAATCGAGTGGATGGTGTCTTGTTGACTCTGCACATAGATGGAGATGGACTTGAAACAATAGTGCTGACAGAGGTGTGAATCCTCTCACCTCATCTTAATGGGGTGTTAAATTAAAAACTTAGTTATGACCACATAAACGTTGTTGTTAAGACAGTTGTCCACAGCACACAACCTAACATGAGCCATTGAACACATACATTTTACAGTATATTAAAATATTTATATTGTTAATGTGTAATATAATAGAACCTACTGGATTTATTTCTAAAATTTGGAAATGCATTCTGTCTTTTAAATTACTACTTAAGTGTTTAGTTTATTGATGTGTGGTGTCATTTATAAATTCATAGCCTCATATATGGCTTATTTAGATTGAGCATGATTTCTGTTCTTCAGAAATGCATGTGAAACACATTACAATTTTTTTCTATTTTAAATAAGTGTGTCTATATCTTGCTTTGTGCTGCTGTTCTGTATCTGAACATAATACCTCCAGGCCTTTTGCATAGTCCGTGAGTAGTGTTTTGCCCCATATGCCACACATTTTCTTTGGAGAATTGTGAATTTATCACAAAAGGTAGACTTCTCAGGAAAAAAAAAACACCAAAAAACCAAAACAAAGAAAACAAACAATCAAACCAACCAAAACACCTCCCCAAACAATCAGATACAACCTGGACATGTCTGATGCATTTCTCTGCAGAGCTGCTGTCCATGAGTGATTGCTATGTAAGTATGCAGCAAATGCTTTGCATTTCAGTTATGTGAGCCTCACTGCACGTGTTAGAGCTGTCTGTGTGCACACTAAATCCAACATGTCTGGAATGCACCAGACTTGCTGGACATAAGTAGATCACCTGCTTGTTCTGGGATTTTGAAATCAGTAGATTGCTTCATTAGGTTTGGCAGGTTTGGGTCGTGTAACTAAGCAACCTATCATGAACTGCTAACTCTAAGCCTGGTCCTATTTTTCTGCTCCGAAGAGGAACAGTGGGAGTTTTTCATGCTCTGGTACAGAAGGTTTCTCGGGTGGGGAGCACTGATCTCTCACAGGAGTCTGTTGGGAGAATATCTTCCATGCCTAGAACTTGTACAGAAGGCATTAGAAAGAGTAGGTTCCT
>NC_082352.1:8095249-8135249 GCF_027477595.1 Haemorhous mexicanus | reverse complement strand
GACTTGACTCCCCCATCACTGTGAGTGACATTCTAGGGAAAAAAAGAGGTGTCAAGCTCAAGTAATCAGTCTGCCTTTAATGATCTGTGCAGCTGTCTCTGTCTCCTCTCTGCACAGCTTCTAGATTAGATGCAGGGTACGTGTGTCTGTCCCACACCTCTCCATGCTGCTCTCTCTCTCACTGCATCAGAGCTCACAGGGAGGAAACTGAACCTGTGTGACCATTCTACTGGTGCTTTCCCCACAGGGTTTTGATGAATTTGCATTAGGTGATTATCCCCTCATGCATGTCTTGGAAAGGCAGGTAACTCCACATTGTCAGATTTCCATCTGTAGCATGTGGATAATGATACTTTTCTGCCTCACATGGGTGTTGTGAGCACTAATTAGTTAATGTCTTTTCAGCACTTTTATCATACAAATACTAAGCAGTTATTGCTATAATTATTATTTCTTATTATTTTGTTGTTCTTCAAACAAGGGATTTCGAGCACTCATCTATGTCTAAGTGTTTGAAGGTATAATTTCCTATACATTAAGTGACAGTAGTGTGGCAGTGCTATAGCACTGGCAGTTCACAAATCCACCCCAGCTGAAGCAGCACTTTCTTTAAAAATATTCCTCTGGAGCAACAAGGTCATGCCACGAAATACAGTGTCTGTGATATAATAAGGCACAACATGGTCTACGTTAGTTGAATACTAGTGCATGTTTTGGGTGTGCTGTGAGCACTGGAAAGAGCTCAGCTGGCTACAGGGAATGTGGCTTTGGACATCAGTGGCTGAACCACAGCCCTATCAGTTCAGCAATGCAATATTTCCTGAGCTTGTGCCAAAATCAATGGACTTCTGCAGAATTTTAGGTTCTTTCAAGCCCCTAATTTAAGTAAAGCTCCAAATAACCAAACCCCAAACAACTTAAGCAAAACCTGTCACACGTTCACATGAAACCGTCACATTTCCTGTGCTTCAGTATGGAGAGCATGTGTTTACCAAGAGTCATGCAGGAGGTGGTGAGCCCTGTCAGAATAATGCTTCCTCAGCTACAGAATCCAGCCCCAAGAGACCTAAGATCAAGAGATTTCTAAGACCAAGATATTGACTTATTTTCTGTATGATGTAATTTTTAGGCCTGGAAATCCTGCTTTTTGCACAAATAAATGAAACCCTTCTTTTTTTTTCCTTAGAGAAGGGGAATTCTGAGGTATGAAAGCTTCTTCTTGCAGACCAAGGGCCCAGTTTTGTTAGCAGGCTTCCTCTTTCTGGAATACTGTGGAACCTTTTCCATACGGTCGGAGGACAATGTAGAAGGCTAATGGCATGAAGGATTCAATTTCCCAGGTGGAAAGCACAGGCATAGGAGTGAAATTCTTATTATGTACAGCCAGTTGGAATTGGATGCAGAACAAAGCAGATCCCTGGCAAGCATCTGAAGAACTGATTGATGATGGAGCACTGTGAGGGGAAGGAGTAGAGGCTGGCAGGTAGGGATGGGAGGGTTGAGAACTATGGGAAGCTGCAAATCATCACCTCTGGTCCCCAAAGACCAGGAAAAAGGAATACTCAAGTTTTAGCCATCATTTTCTTGGAGCCTCTTAAGGACCCATGGAGGCATGGCTGTAATTGGATTAGAGTTGGTGTGGAGGCACAAAGCCCCTGTGCAGATGTCCTTGCCTTGCTGCCTGCTTCCCTTGTGGAGCAGCAGGAATTGTGCTGGTGAGGAGACGCCCTCATGCTGCAGCTTTATGGAGGGGCTCCCCTGTGCCACATCCCAGCAGGATTCCTGCTCCATGACCACATGTGCAGCTGAAGTCACCAGCTCATCCCAGAGCAAACTCTCAGCTGTGTGCTGACACAGAGCAGGGGGAACAGGGAGCTTGGGCTTGAGCAAGGTGTGCAGGTCTTTCAGTGGTGTTTTGGTTACAGGGCAGGGCTCAGTGGGGTGGGCTGGGAAGGGCTGTCGGGTTAGTGCTCTCAGCAGAAGGCTCTGCTCAGCTGGATGGATCCCATCAGGATTTCTTTTGTTTCCAGCCCTTCCCATGGGACTTTCTGTGGGGAAGGTACAATCATCTCCATACAACAAGCTGTCAGCCTTGTGACAGCTATATAGTGCTTGGACTGGTTTGTCTGCAAGTGAGCACTTTCAAGCTAAGTCTGTTTCCAACTGAGGATGGTCTGGGAGTGACTGTGAAAACAAGAGCACCCTCTTTTGAGGGTTATTTTGAAAATGGCTGTGTTTGTAGAGATAAGATGCCATACATGATGTAGATAAATAATATAAGAGAGTCTTGCATCTCCTATTTAATCTGATGCAGTTTTCTTACAGTGTTGGAGTCCCTGTTAGAAAATCTTAGGTTTTGGTAAATTTGTGTCAAAAATTGATTTAAAATCTACAGGTAGGGTGGGGATACTTTTAAGTTAAATGCCTGATTAAATGCAGAGAGGATATGCATTTTCCAAAACTGACAGTTGAGGTTTTTTTGTGGTTGCCTGTGCTTACATACTCACTGCTGTATTTTATGACTTGCACCTGAAGTTATGCATTATGCCTAGCAGCTATATACATATCCATTTATGTGACCTTGTAATCAGTTTATTAGTGTTTTAGTGCCTTGTTGCTGTTATTTGTATCAGCCTTAGCCACAAGAAGTTAATTTCAGTAGAATTTCACAAACTAAGATTGAAAGAAGCAGTTCACTGAAAGTTATGAAGCAATGGGAACAGTTTGGTCATCGCAGAATTTCTTCCTTCATTCATGGAAATCACAACGTAAAGTCTAGTGTTTTGTCAATTTTTTTGTTTCGGTTTTTTTAAATTTTATTTTTGTGAAGTTTTAATTTAACAATTATTTTTATAATGTGCTTTCAGAAAGACAAAGTTTATAGGGATATGTCATGTTGGCAAATCAACAGATATGTCTGCAGTGAAACAAGTGCTACATTTTAGAGGAAACAAGTCCTTTTTCTGGTCCCAAAATCTTGTCTGTCTTGTTTTTTTTTGGGGGGAGGGGGTTCTTTTTTGTTGTTTCTTTTTTTTTGTTTGTTTTTGTTTTGCTTTGTATTTTTCCTCTCTACCATATTGGCTGGTCTGATAAGACCTATTAAACATCTCTGTATAACACTTCTCACTCTTAGAACAGACTGTCAGTTTCTACAACACACCTATTACATACTGTGAACAATTTTATTTAATTGGTGTCAGAATTGAATGCTATTTTTTTAAATAAATGCATGAGTGGATTATCTGGAGAGAAGTTTTCAGTACCTGTGACTGTATCACACTAAAATTATTAAGAGGCTATTGTCAGTGCTTCTTTTTGTGACTGCAACTTGGTGTTGTGTTGTGAATAAGCATAAATAAAATGCCAACCTTCCAATGTGTTCCCAGCTGATAGGCTTAAGATACTGTGTGTCTGTACCATAAAATAACAGATCATCCTACTGGAAAACAAAACTCCATTAATTGAGCATGCACTTGTATATTTTTTATAATGTTTTTACAGTTTTAGGAAGGGACAAATCCCATGGTGTCATCCATGAACATAGTTAAGTAGCAGTGGCCCACTTTTAGCTTGAGCAAGAAGCACTGCAATAGGCTGGGTTGCTGTTATAGAAAGTTTATTGTTATTGGTATATAAACTAGCTGGGGGCTTAAACACAGAGCAGCTGGGTAATTTAGCTAGCTCCTGGATCCAGTTTAAAAAAAAAAATCTATGTTCTGTCCACAGTAGGGGAATGGTCATAGCTGAGAAACTGCTCTGTATTAGATTGTACCACACCTGTGGCGTGTTCACCATCGTGAGCTGCCTAGGCTGGAGAAAACATTAAATCCCCTCATGACTGCCTTGCATAAGACAGACACTTCAAGCAGTTGCATGTTTATCTGAGATTACCAGTTAAAGTCATTAAAAAGCAGCTAGGGCTCGTTCACTCCATTGGGTGTTTTCAGGATTTCGGTGTGCGTTGTGATTAACAACAGTATGTCTTTGATTAGGGACATGACACTTTTGGGGAATACTTACCCTTTCTGATGTTTCTGTTCACTGGGTAAATCTGAGGTGGCAGGTATGTTGTTAGCTCTCTCACCCTTTGTTGGGAAAGCTAAACTTGTGAAACTGGAACTAAATTTTTTTTTTTTTTCCTTTTAATTTGAGAAAGAAATGCACCATTAACACTTAGGGTTCTAGCCAAGCTCATGCTCTGACAGCAATTACAGACAACTGATGGAGTAAATTGTTTGGAAAACTCTTTATCATTAATGTTTCCTATTTCTTTATACCAAGTAAATGAGGGGAAGAAACTTTTGAGTTGTAACCAGGTAGCAGTACATTGAACTTCCTACCAGCAACGTCCTGGGGTTTTCTGGCTGTTTTTTCTTTTTTCCCCCTTCCTTATTTCACTTTTTCAAATTATCACACTTGTTGCTACTGACCAAATAAAACCTTAATGGTTTCTTTGAACCCCTAAGCAAATTTAGCCTGTTGTGTGGTTTCACGGAAGTCAAGGGAGCCAAGTTGTTTGATTTCTCTGTTGAGGAACATAAAAAGCTTCTGTGCACAGGAACTCTTCTTTTCCTTTGTACTAGGAAGTCGTTGTCTTCTTGGCTATCCTGGATCTGAACCTGGCCAACATCAGCCAAGTCATTGAGGCACTACAGTGATACAACTAAGAATATTCATGGCATTTAACATTGCTTTTTTTTCATTAATCAATCAAAGAAATCAAAGCAGCAGGCACAACTGATATTACTTGCAGTTAGATATGGCTACATCTTTCCCATAAAAAGTGTTTTTCTGCAGTATTTAACCATTGTTGGCAACAATCATCAATATTAATCCTTAACAGCAACATGATAACCAAGCCAGCAGATAAAATGGCTGTTAAAAAAGTAGGAAAAAAAAAGGAATAATAGGATTGTGGAATTTTAATATTCTCCAGCTATTTATTAAAAAGTGCTTATTTTGTATGTGTTTATTTCTAATAATCAACTGTAACATTACTTTGCAAAAAACTGTAATTGCTTCTTAATTTCAAATCCCAGTTCCTTTGTGCTGTATACAAAGGTAGGATATTTCTGTACTTATTGTTCACAGCACTCTGTGTAAAAAATCACGTTCATTTCAAGAAGCTGTTATGGTATTGATTCTGGTAAAGACTTCCATTAACTGACCAATCTAAATCTCATAAGTGATGTCAGGATAGTTATGCATTTGCTTGGTTCAAGTATTCAGCCATTATGTTAGAATGCAGGCAGTGTCTGAATATGGCTGTTAAATTATTTCTAAATACCGAACCAGAACAGCTTAACAGTTCTGCAGTTTGAGACTGACACAAAAATGACAATCTGCCACCTCTTTGTTTTTTAAATATTAACGTTGTATTGGGATAGTATTTTTGGAGTAAAAACCTGTGGCACGAGAGGATAAGTGACATAAACAAAGGCAGCTGGGCTGCATGAAATAATGGAACAATAAGGCCCTTACAGCCGTTCTCATCACTCCAGTATGTTAATTAGCATTCTGTTGTGGCCGCAACACTGAAAACATGTAATCTGTATTGGTGTACTGTACAGCTGTGAACACACATTCTTTTTTGTTAGTCCCTAGAGTTAGCCTTGCCATTGGCATATGTGTGTGGGCCAAAAGTCAAACCAGCACCACTAAAATGCCACGCTATGGAAGCAAGAGAGATTTTCTTTTATTTATTTCCATCGTAACCTGTGATGTAATCTGGTTACACAGCTTCTGTCTGTCTGCTGATTCTTTTACCCTCCTGTTCGGGTATATGTTGTGTGTGAATCTGTGTGTGATTGTGTCTGCACGTCTGTGCAAAGACTGGGTGCATACATGGCCAAACTAATCATCTGAAATAAGTGATTTGGGAAGATAAAATCTGCTATAAATAAATAAAAGCTTTTTCCTCAGCAGAATAGTTTAAAAAGTCCACCATGAAGAACATTACAGCTGTATTTTATTTTTAATGGGTAAAGCTAGTTTGATATTTTTATTCGTAATTTTATTAAAGAAAAATAGTTCAGAAATCATTGATGTTTCAGTGAATTCAACTGCACAGACATGGAACACTTGCATTTCTTTTAGGTTTGATACAAATATGTAAAAAAAAAAATCACTGAAAGCAAATCAGAAGAAAGATGATTAAGAAAGAAAAAGTTTTCCGTTTATATTTCCTTTAAAAATAAATAATACTAGAGTCAAGATCACAGCTTGCCATGTCCATGTTAAAATTACTTGGCCAAGGACTGGAGGAAGACCACCTGATTTGGTGACATGGAAATCATCCCTCAGTTGTGGGGATTGATATTTCTTTGTAGTGCTCCTGTAATTAAAAAGAATCAAACCTCTTTTAACACAGAGGTATTTGCCTAGCAAAGAAGTCTCCCTTTTGGCTCATAAATGGGATTTAAAATTAACAAATAAGATTTCTAGTATTTCCTTTCAAATGTACATTTTCACAGTGAAGATTCACTTGTCGAACCTGTTTGCTAGTCTCCATTTATTACTTGGTTGTGATGATCTCTGTGCTCACACATGGAAAACAAGAGGTAGGAAAAATTTTTTTTGAAAATAACTTTCGGTGCTCTTGGGTGAATGCATCCTTTATCCATACTCAGATGATAAGAGTGAAGGCTTAGCTCATATTTCTGCACTAATCTACTTCAAACCTGATCTTGAAAAATTACCCTCATTGCACAAAGAAAATACAGCATTTAAGTCACCATGCTGATCAAATTTGGTTCTGCTCCTTGACTGTGGAGGGAACAAATTGTTTGGTGATTCTGTGATGTGAACCAGCATCCACTAGGGAACTGAGTAAGTTGTTTTTGGTTTTTGTTTAACCACTCTCTTTCTTTCCCAAGTAGATTGTAACTCTTTTAACGAGACAGATACATTATTAAAGTATCATATGTATGACAAGTATTGAAATGTTTAAAAAAATTAGGCTTAATACTTTATATTTCTCTGGATATCATGATTTTAGGCTAGGGATACTAAATATTTAGATTTCATGCTTGAATTACTGTTTTATGGAAATAAAAATCAGGAATGCTGCTTTAAAAATTTAATTTCTACAGAAATAAAATACAGGCTGTCAAAAAGAGAATAAGAAGAACAACAAAAATGTTAGTAGCTGTGTCTGAATTTGTCTTTATAGTGGTAAAAGTATATAATTAATAGAAGAATTTTAGCTCCAGATGTGGCTATACTATAATAGAGCCTTATAAATGCTACAGAAAGAAAAATTGCTTGGAACGAATGAGAACCAAATCAAGAGCACACCTGGGTTTGACAAAGATTGCATTTACTGACTGCTGTGCTATCACATTACAGAGAAAGACCAAGTCTTTGGGAGCAGCTGTAGAGAAAGGCCTGGCAAATCTGCATGCAAATAGCAGCACATTGTTAACTTAATCAGATGCCGAGGAAAAGATGTGCCAGACCATGAGGATGATCTATAAACAAGTACAGAGTCCAGAGACATTGTGAGGGCTAGGCAGATTAAAAAGGTATACCACAAGGGTTCTGTCCTTGGGTCAGATTCTTGTCTTTTATGTTGCCTGAAGGTCACTGCCACTCGGGCTAACTTATCACACTGTTTGTTACAGCCCCCTGTAGTAAATTTGTCAAATAGTACCCGGGTTGTTCTTCTCACGGATATAAATAATTGCATATTATTTTGGGAGTTTGGTAGCTCTTTGTTCCTTGGTGGTAGAGATACGGGTATTATTTTCTGAAGGAACAGTGTGTGATTTCATAACTCTCATTAAATAATATTACTGTATAAATGTCCCAGTGTAGTGAGATAAGAAATAGCGTGATACACCATATAAAGAGACAAATCTTCCATTAAAAGAAAATCTTTCTTACAAACTGAAGTGCCCTGACAAAAATAGTCTTAAAGTTAAAGACACCTGCTCTTCATATAATTTTTTAGTATTAACGGGAATATATGTTTAAAAATCTTCTCTTAGTCTAATATCATAAAAAATAAAGAAGTAATACTATTTAATCACCCACAGCTTAATAGTGCCTTAGTTGTTTACTGCCATTGCACTAATTGCTCTGTACTAATGTGTTTTTGTGTGATTTCCAGTAGTGCTAAAAGAACTGAGATCCATAACCAATTAAATATAGTGTTTTTATGTTAAAAATATATCTGCTGTAGACTAGCAAATGAACAGTGGTATTCTTTTAAAAACAAGAGAGAGTTGGCAGTTGCAAAGCTGCAGAGCACTAGGTATTTTTCATTGCATCTTTTCCACAGTGTCAGTGGAGTAATCTTTATGAATAAGCAAACTGCAGAAAGCTGAGCATTTTATATTATATTACGGGCCAGAATCTCCTCTCACACAGTTATAAATCAGACATAACTTTATTAAAGACAGAGGATTTACACCCACCCAAAAGAGGTGGACTCAGGCCTTTTGTTTCTGCAAGTGGCTTTGCTTTTTTTTAATTTTCTCAGAAATGTAACTTTTCAAATCTGAAGCACAGATTCCTATCTCACGAGCTCCCCAGCAGAAATATTTTGGCTGATCCTGCCACATGGCAAACCCCGCACAGGACTGGCCGTGCTGGGCAGGCAACCCAAGGCCAAGGAAGAGATTTGGGTGCCTGGCTGTGGGAAATGCCACTCGGAGACTTGTGGCAGAGGAAGCAGCACCGTTTATAAAGCACAGTGTACCCTGCCAGAGGGTTAATTGGGTGACATTGTTGTTGGCTCCAGAAGGAGCTCGCTGCCTGAGACAGGGCACCGCAGCGGGGACTGCGAGGGTGAGCGAGGTGAGGGGAAATTGGACATAATAGCATTAATAATAATAATTAAAGACTAAGAGTAACAAAAGAACGCATAACTAATACACCAGTCTTGCTTTTTATTATGAAATTAATATTCATATGAATGCTATCAGAGTTACTCAGTATTAAACTGGTTAGACAAAAGCCACATTGTAATATATTATACAGTATATTACAAGATGTTTGTTTCTCTGGATTTTGACCAGCTGAAAACAAACGAGCAGCACTACCAAACAGTCTGTTTCCAGGTCTTCAGCTCAGAGTCCTCAGTCAGCCTAGGATCCCCAAACCCAAAGAAGCAGGAATGCTCTTCACTTTATATGGGGCGAGGTAATGAGATCAATTAGATCCTCATCCATTGAACTGTAGACAGCTGTTGGTGCATAATAATCATCATTAGAGATGGGTGAATGTGGGATACTTGATTTGCCAGACTACCCGCAGGTATTCTAAAAATGCCAGACTTAACTCTTGAGTATTTTGAGTACTTGAGGCCAACATTTTCTCTGAAGTCTCTCGTGGGACTGTTGATCATAAAGGAAGGAAAAGGTACATCTGAGAGCAGGGAGAGCTCGAAGGCTGCCAGGCTGCTTCTCAGGGTCGGAGAAAGTTGAGCGGATAAGCCCTGCCAGCTGCTCTGGACTCACCACCCTCTTCAGGGCCACATGGAGCCTGGGAGCAGCTCACCCCAGCGTTAGCTGCCCTCCTGATTGCAGCCTCAGTAGCCAGCTCCTTGGTCTGTCTCCATCAGAGCTTCATGGTAAGAATTGCACCCTTTCTAGGCTTGGCTGCATTCTCTCTCAGTCCAGCCCAGAGTTCAAGCGTCCCCCATGAGCAGGGATGCCCCCATGCTGGCTGTGTGTCAGTGCAGCCTGTTTGTGTGTTAATGAGGTTAGGCTGATTCTGGTGTATTTTGGAGGATGGGAATGCAGCCTTACCAGTATTGCAGTAGGAGCCTTTAAACCTCCAACAGGCTTCCTAAGCACCACTAGCATCTCCAGTATATTGGCACTGTGTTGTGAACTCCACTGGTTGTGGTTATTAATTTCAGACTTTTCTTTGAATCCTCAAATGCTACAAGTATTTATTTATATTTATATGTTAAAAATATTATAAAATCCTCTTAACTGGTTCTCTTATTCGTATACATCCTTGCAGCTCTTATGTTCTGGACTTTTAACCTCTATAACAGTTCTCATAACTGAGTCCTTTTTTGAGGTGGTGAGTGCTGGCATTCCAAGGAATATGATATACATTGCTACTGTTTAGTTTTGGTTTGGCAGTGTCAAATAGAGTGGGTATAGACATGAGCAAAAGCTTTGGCCCTAATTTGGAAAATAATACTTAAGTGACCTGCAAGTTGGTGTGAGGATTGATTTGTTAATATTTGTACAATACTCTGAATATATAAGTATTTAGTTATATTACGTCCCCATGCATCACTTATTTATCCTCAATATCTGTTCAGACCGTGGGTTCTGTTATGGAATAGTAGAGCTTAGAAAGAAAGAAAAGGAACCAGATATTATGGTTCTGGCAACTGGCAAAATAAAGCAACTGGCAAAATGTGCTTTATTCCTCCTGCACACAGATAATATTTGGGTAGATGGTCACACAGTACCAGTGTGCAAATATTTATCTGTTTGCAAACAGAATCTCAGCTTTTATTGCCCAATGCTGCAAACCATTATTCTTGTAAACATCATTGGATTTCTCATATGCATAAAGACTATTTTTAAGACTAAGGGTCTGTGGAAAAAGAATCTTACATATTTTTTAGATTAAATTCACTCTACTGGTTTTATGGCCTAGCATGTTTTTGGTAGATCAACTAGTTGATTGCACTTGAAGATTCATCTGCAATAGTGGTCTGGGGTGTGCAAGAACAAATTAAGCTTCTGCACTTAAAACACGCTGAACACCCGAGGCAGAGGCTAGATGGCAGGTAATAGGAATCTCTTAGTTCTCTTTGATGGCTGCACTGTCATCATCAGTTTGGTTCTAGCAGCTGCTCCTTTCTTGCCACTTGCTTTTATTTCCTGTTCTCAAATAATCTCTCTCATTCAGAGGAAGGCAAAGACAGATACCTTCTTGAAAGCTGGCAAAATGGGATAAAGGAAAGTGATGAAGGAAGACTTCAAGCCAGACATTCTCTCTGCCTGGCATGGCTGAATTGGGGTGCAGATGCTACCAGAGACATTTCACCATATTTTTCATTAGAGTTACATCAGTAATGAAGTATCATGAGATGGAATATCAATATCATCGTGCCAATGTATTTTAGGCTGTGGAATTTCAGTGCATCCATTCAATGCATTGAGTCAGAAGACATTTTACCTCTTGTGATTCTGGGTTATTTGGGGTGCTCTCAGCCTTGGATGTGGAAAGCAATATGGAAGCCCCAGCTTTCCTGGGACTGCCTGAGAGGGGCTTTCAGTGTGAGCAGGGTACTGCCAAACCCTGACCTCAGCTCTGCACAGGTGTGTGTGTGTGGCTTTCTACTTTTGGTTTCTAATTCATGCCTAGTTCTTGAAAGTAATCATATTGTGTTTGTGGAAATGAAAAGAGGAAAATATGCATGAGAGAACCAGCAGGGGAATATGAGATTCTTATGATTTCTTCTCTCCAGTGATGTTGTCTTCCAAATGGAATTTACTTTCCTTCTACTTTTTTTGATTCCTTCTTCTCACTTGGTAGATAGCTGTAAGCCCAACTAAATGTTCGTGATGGGTTGCCCCAATATAATTTAGCAGTTATGCCCTGTAAGAACACTGTATAGGAAGAACAGTGATGCATTGCCTGTTCAAGCACTACTGTGTTTCTCCTCCCCTCCTGTACTGAAAGTTTTAGAATCATATTTTGGTCACAACAGTCGGCAATTAGCATGAACCAAGCAACATAACTGGTTATAACTGGTTACAGGTTACAATTACAAAGCTTACCACTGTGAGGAAAATTAATTGGCAATATTTTTTAAGGTTTCTTGCCAATGACAAGAATTGAAAGAGCAAAAGTTAGTTTATGTCCTTCCCCCATCCCTCCAGCTCTTCCCAGATAATTCCAGTCATTCATCTCTCCAACTCAGAAGCATTTTAAATTAAGCTAAAGGGGGAGGTGATCATCACCAAGTAATTATAATTATAATCGGAAGCAAAACTTGAAATGCAGTCTCCCAAGGTGATGCAGTTATTCTTGGGTGTCAAAGCAAATCTCCCTCTTCTCCATGCCCACTGTGTCCACACATGGAAGGCAACTGGACTCTGACCCTAAGTACAGTGGGGTATTGTAGGCTGCTGGTTTCAGAAACATAGCAAGATGGAAGCAGCTGGAATCTCCCAGTGTCCTGATCTTATCAGTTGTAGTTGAAACTGGCATTTCTCTGGTCCATACTCTCTGTTTTTCCACCAAAAAGGACTCACCTTGTGGCTGAGGGATTTCTCTCAGGTGGTGTTCCAGTTTTTGAATATACCCTGTTCTAAGGTAGAGCAGCATTTATGGAACACGAAATTGAAAAGCACAGTGCCTGTTAAGTCAGAACATCAAACAGTACTGCTGTCCCAAACAAGCATCTAGAATTCTGTCATTAACTCCTGTGCCTGTACAAAGATTGCATGATGTGAAGTATTCCATTGCACATACTCTCCAGCAAGGCTGACACCTTTTCTAGCACTACTGGCCAAATAAATACAGTGTTGAGATAGATTATGTTTATAATCTTGATGGTCTGCCGCCTTCCCTTATTTTTTTGCAAGTAGCCTCTGTCAAGCACAGCTGCCTCATACACCTGTTTTTTCTTTTCATAGCATGAGTAATGACTGTGGGGATGCAGCAGTAGAGAGCAGATATAGTGCATTGTGTTTCTACTACCAAAAGTATCTTTGAACATTATCATGTTGCTTCCTTTGCTGACCTGGAGCTTGGAAGAAGCTAGATTATTATCACTCATCTTGTAAATGTTTTGTTCTATCTGTGGGTACTCATTTGAGGATCTTCCCTGCCCTCAAAGTTTGACCCAGGTTGCATCAGGTGAGGTCTCTTAAAGATTCTGCTGGAACAACTTTTAATCTAAGCATTCTTCCTACACATTAAATAGATTTCTTTGCAGCTTTCTGGTCAAAAGAAAGACACTACCTAACCATGACCATTTCTACACCAAGCTCTCTGAGTTCAAATTCTGTGTGCTCAGCATTCCCTGTGGTCTAAAGCAATGGACATTTTTTTCCCATAGCAGTGACACAGACTGAATTCCCATCCATTATCTTCACAAAAAGTGATGGCTCATTTTTCAAAGTACTGATTGGCAAAAATTTTGTGGATGACTGTTTTTGATTATGATTATTTTTGTAGATGGGTTATTTGCTGTGCTCTTCAAGTGCTCCCCAGACTTTGACTCCTGATGTTGTCCAGGCAATTGAGCTGCTACACCATAGCCTGTTTAAACAGTCTCATGGGAGACAGTTTGCCTGCTCACTCACCTAAATTGGTGTTAGTGTAGTGTGTGGAGTGGAAAGACTCCCTTCAGTTAGGGCAGTATGTTCCAGATCAGGGATTTTACTTTTTATTTGTTTGTTTGTTTATTTGACATGGTTTCTTTATTTAGAAGCTGTTGTTGCTGGGTGACTGCTGGCATACTGCTGGATAACTTCAGAAGGACATAGCCTGGCTGAATAGATCATGTCACTACTCTAAACATTAGAGGTAGAATTGCAACCGGTTCCTGTTGTTGGCTCTTGTTCTGTCAAGGCTAGAAAAGTGCTCACTGATTTGATAAGCAGTTAAAGCCTCCTCCAAAACAGGAGCATGAAATGGATGGATTTGTGCTCCATCAGAGCTCTGTAATGGCAGCAGTGTGCATGATCGGATATTCCTGACCTCTACCAATGGGCTATTGGCCTGTCTGCTACTCCAAGTTTTCTCTGTCATCAGCTGTGCTGCCAGAGCTGCTCTGGCCAACTCTTCTAAGCCATGGCCAGCTTGCTGGGAGCAGGGAGCTGGGCTCCTCACTGCAGATTTCGAGCAGAATGGCAACTGGCGCAAAACTCTTGCTTTGGCACCCTTCAGCCATCCAGGTTCTGTTCTTTATCCCTCTTTTCCCAGTTTTTCTCTTGCCTTGCCAAAGAAATGTGGCACTAGCAGAATCTTCCATTCTGGGCAATTATCTGAGGTATTCTTTGCCAGAAGACCCAGAAATAGGGTTTTTCCTCAAATTAGTTCCAGAAAAGAATCAGAGGAAAGGGAGACAAGAAGATAGATTTGTCAGCTTTGGTGCTGGCACTCTTAGGGCCATGTTTGCTGGCTCATTTTGTTCACCTTGTGAAATTTCAGGGCAATCCAACAAAGAATTAACATCCTTTGAGAATCCAATCCCTATTGTACCAACCCAAATGGCTTGCTTCTCTCTGGAGTAGCCAAAAAAGGCTAGCAGTAGCTGCTTGCAACAGGTTTCTTCAAAAGCAAACTGGACATGAAGATGGATTTTGGGCATACCTTTTTGTTTTCTGAAACTTGTTTCAGTGAACAAAGGAAATTGACAGCTTTTCGGTGTTGGAATAGTTCCCCGTTTAACTGGGTAAAAAAAATCCAATTTGATCTGAGATCCCCTCACAGCCCCCTCAGAGTGACCTCCCAGAACTGAGGATTTTCTTGCCTGTAAATTCCGAAGAGCTTGAAGCAGAAGTTGTGGATTTTTGAGGAGTTTCTTTAGAAGACTAGAATTTCTAGTTAATTATACATTTAGTATGCTGAATGCATGGTCAACCACAAAAAGAGAAAAATGTACATCCTTAGTATCTTTGGACTTACTTACAAAAAGCAGTGGGTTGTCCTTTTCTTTCCTTCTCAGTTTTGGTACTTGAGCATTTCCTGTCCCTGGCTCAAGCTGTGAATAAGCACTGCAGGTTGTCCCAGAAGGCTGTGGAGCTCTCAGCTCCCCAATTTGACCCTGCAGGAGCTGCCTGAATTCTCCTCTGCTGAGAGTGAGCACAATCCTATTAGACATTCTGCACAAGAATGGGGGTACAGGGGTGGGTGGGTGGGGTGGGGTGTCCCTTTAAAAGCACTGGGTTAGTAGCAGCACAATTAGACTTTTCTGTCTTTAGTTCCTGCTATACCTCTGAAGCACTTGTATGGAATGGATGCTTCAAATTAAGTATGACCTGGTTGTCCAATCCCAATTACCTAAAGAATCCCTCAATTTGCTTAACAATTCCCTCACAGCTATTATGGCTCTGACTGATTGTCCCCAGGACTCTCTTAGGCTTACAGCTAATGTAATTGATTCTTCAGTAGTAGCCTGAAGGGCCATTTGGCTTCAACCATGGTCGGGAGATTTTTTATTTTTTTTTTTAACCTAAGAGAATGGTTATTTTTTTTATAGTCATTCTGATTTTGGAGGGTGAGGGTGGAGGGAATCATCTGGTCACAGCTTGGAACAACAGTCTGTGCCAGATGGGGATGTATTTTCCTTGGGCTCTCAGTTAAATTGGCTTTGGATGGAAGGTCTATGTAGACTTCAACCCAAAATTTGGATGGATATTTCTGAAAAAAACCTGTAGTGAATGCTTCATTCTGAAATTTTCCACTCTTTCTTCCTCTCAGTCAGAATTGTAAGAATGTTTGGGTTTTTTTTTCTGTAACTGAATGAATCTCAGTCATGACAGATGAATCTTTTCAGTTGCGACAAAGCTATCAATCCTCAAATGGTCTAATTCCCAAGTTCTTTATACAAGGGTTGGTTATAAGCTTTGAAACTGTAAATGAGATTGTTTTTTCATCAAGGAGTAGATCATAGAATTCTGTAGGCTGGGTTAGTAAATCTGCATTAGTGGGGGTGCTCAGTGAATCTCATGCTGTCGTGTTGGGCTCTTACTTTCTGAATTGTGTTGTGGCCCTGTTTGGATACTTTTATTTTTCACTTGGAAAAAGTTCATAGCTGCAAGGACAAAATTCCATCAAAGCCCTTTCCAGAGCCCTCACCCACTTTTTTCACCAAATCTCACAGACCCATAGCTAGAACACCCAGCAGAGGTAACAGGACATTGGTTTTAAAAAGATAAAAGAAAATAATTTCTGACACAGTGAGTAGTGAACTTCTGGAACTTGCTGCCAGGGGAATTAATGGAGGCAGACAGCATCAGGAGGCTCAGAAAGGGATTAGACAGATTCATGGAAAACAGTTCAATAAACAGATAGTAATAAACAGGTCAATAAACATCTAAGAAAATTGGCATAGCTTTGAGTCATGAAGGGCACTAATTTTCTACATATCTAGAACCTTAGAATTAAGGTGCTTAAACTTGTTGAGAATGATAAAGAGATGCTTGGATTGCTATTTGGTTAGGTATGGGGATGAGGGAGGAAGAGAAAGGGGACTGATATTTGTCTGAACACAGCTGTGAGTTGTTTTTCTACCTAAAATCCATAAGGAAGGGAATGGTTCTTCCAATGGGGGTCCTTAAAGGAACGGTTCACTAAGAATGTTACTGAGTTTGAATCTCTACAGCTCTGGCAGTCTGTGAGAATGCTAAATTCTCAAAAATATCTTCAAAGTCCAGAACTGCACCTAAACCACACCTTTTACCAAGACAGACTGGGACCTTACTAGGCAGTGGAAGGCTGTACTGCAGTAAGAGTGCTCAGCCATGGGAGACCCTATATTCCACCTCCCTGCCCCCCCCAAAAAAAAAAACCTGGGCAGAGTATATGTTGCCTATATTGCTTAATGCATTTTAAAAAGATGTCAACATTAATTACTAGAATGATGTACTTGCCAACAAAATCATGCACAAAATGCACAATATTTCCCAACTCTCTTCCATATGCAGACCATTAATTAATGTCCTTACAAAATGAACCTTGTAAGTAACAATTTAGTCTTGATTCTGGTAAAATATGATTTTGAAAGCAGTGCTCATGGCTAAGCCATGGAGCTGCCAGCTGCCCTTTGGTAAAATGTGTGGTATAGTTGGGATTGCAGAACACTATTTTTCCTGCACAGGGTAAGGGAACACTGGCTAAAAGTTAGGCTATCTCTACAGAAAAGGCATTGGGATCTTGAGAGGATTTCATTCTCTTTGAAAGTGGGTGTCTGGTTCAGATGGATGTGATGCTAGAACAGCTACAAATGGGGGAGATAGATTGTGTCTTAAAAAAAGACTATAATAAAAACAGTGCAAGTCATATAATGTGCCAGACCATATTGTAGTCTGGCAGAGAAATGGCTCCAGCCTATACTAGCACTATTTGTTTACAAGTTACATTTTCCTCATCTGTTGTTCTCTACCTGCAGAGTGACTTTGCATCTGCTTGAGATTTCAAGGTTATTGAACAAACTTGTCTGTTTCCTGATTGAAATTTCACTTTGATTCCCTCTTTAGCTACTGAAACTTGTTACAATTAATGCTTTATAACATACCAATGAGCATTTATGCTCTGCCTTAAAGAAATTTGAAATATTTAGATATTATGGAAAAATAAACCCTGCAAATTTCTGGTTAATGACATCTCCCACAGGCAGTGTTGAGGTTTGCCAGTCTTAATTTAAGAAAGTATTTCAGCCTGTGCTTATATTTAGTCAAGTTCATAAATTTCAAGCAAAGTTTTGGAGTGGAAATTGAATATAAAATGAGGATAGAGAAGCAAAATTAGCATGGCCATTGTGTGCGTTCTGCTTGGTGATTCCAAAAAGTTTTAATTGCAGATGTTTATTGAACTATATTCCCTCCTGTACAGGAGATCTTCCAAATGAACTGATACCTCTTGATCTGTGAATGAGCTCTTAGGTATCCCAAAGATATAAACGGTCCTCAGGAGGGAAAATATTATTCAGGATATATAGCAGCAGTCAACTGATTGCCATGGAAGATCATATAAGTAGAAGGCCTGATGATGTTTAAACAAGATGACAGATAGGAATTGTTATGGGAACTTTTTGAGGAAGAGCCTGTACTTATTTTTGGTATTTTTTGTAGGGATCATTGTAGTTGCTTCATGAAATTAATACTTTTTTGAAAAAAGAAAAATGCAGAAATTTTGTATATAAACAATTTTGCCAATTAAAATGAGCCAGAGCAGAGTTTCACCTGTATGTGTTGATTCATGCTTTGCCCAGGACACTGTCTGTGCAGAGAAAAAGATTCTGTGAGTGTGACTCCTCCTGTGTGCACAGACACTGTACCTGCTCCCTTACCAACAGCACAGACACATCAGTCTGAACCCAGTATTTCCTTGCTGCACACAGCAAATCCAAGATAGAGGAAAAACTTTTCAATACTGGTGTTAGTCTCTGAAAAAAAAAAAAAAAAAAAGGAAAAAAACTACCATTAGAGAATAATTCCAGTTGCCATTGTTATTTAGCTACTGTCTTTTCTCTGTATCACTGCATCCTCTCATCAGCTCTATTCCATTGCTGATGCAGCCCAAAGTGCTTTGGGTTGATGGTGGCAGTGCCACTGGTGGAAGAGTGTTCCACTGTCAGTGAAATAAAGCATTAAGAACTGGAAACTCCTGGGGATATATTTTCCATTTGAATTTTTTGTTTATTTTCATTCATGAAACCTGATATAGCCAGTCAGTAATGTGTAAGGTAGGACTCCCTGTTCTCCCTGGATTCCAACTTCATGCTCCACTGCTACTCAGTGGTACTACAGAGATGTTTTTGAGCAGGGAAAAGAAGGGTGAAACCCTCACTGATCTGTTAGAGAAACCCTAGAAGTGTGTGTTGCTGTAGTTAAATGGTGTGTGACTTATAGTAAAATGACACATGGGTGAATTTTTTTCTTTAAAATGCTTTGTATGTAATATGTTGCAGGCCAGTGTAATTTAGTTTTTATGCTGATAGTTTTTATTTTTATTGAAAGTAGCTTTTCAGGAAGAAAAAATTTAACTGTAGGTGCCCACCTTGATTTTTGTGTTCTGTGTTGATGACTGCAAGATATGGGTAAATTAAATATTTTCCTGTATATGTGTTTGTCATTTGCAACAATAAGCTTCGAATCTCTGTGGATTGAAGTTACACCCTGAGATCTATATATGGATATAAAACTTTGTCCCTGATTCAGTGTGAGTTTGGACCAAAACTCATGAGGTTTATTGCAAACTTTCACCAAGCTGGTTTTTTATTTGGTCCATCAAGTATTTTTTAAAAATTTGTAGCTCACACTATTTTAAGTCCTGGTATCTCTGCATATCATGGACTTTGATGCTTTGTGGTTTTTATTAGGTACTTTTGCCAGCCTGTTGCATGTTTGGTGTAGCTTCCACTGCAGATAGTCCCTTCAGAAAAGTCTAGCAACTTCCCATAAAGAATTTAACACAGGTGTTTTAATGACATGCAGTTTTAAATACCTGATTTTCCTAACCCTGGCAAAAGACCCTAGGACATAGCAGTAAGCACTGATCCCTCACCCAGGTTCCCACTGCCAGCTGCTCTGTGGTGGTTCCTGCCTCCCAGCACACAAGGAGCAGTGTGCTAGCTTAGCCCTAATGAAACCAGGGAAATTTGGCTTACACTGGAAGCTGTACTAAGTTTACATCACATTTGCCAAGAGCATGTACACTAAAAATTGCTGTGAATCACTTGTACTAACATGTTATTCTGTGATAAGTTGTGGTAAACCAATTTTCTGATCTTGTGAATCCGTGGAAGCTGTGCTGAATTTCACTTGACTTTGGGTGGTTTTATTTGAGCTCAGTCTCTTGCTGCTTGTTATTGGCTATAGGAGCCAGGACGAGATCAGAGTTCCATTGTGACAGCAGTACTGCAGCCAGAGGCTTGGGGTGTTATTTCAGTAACTTTATCAGTCTGATTTAACAAATTGATGTAAAATTAAATACAAACAAACAAACAAACTCACTCCAAACCAAATTAAAACAAAAAACCAAAAGAATGAGTAAAAAACCACAAAAGGTTGAGAGTGACTACAGTGCTGGTAAGGAAATTATGTTGAGATAGTTTTTAGAGAAGAAAAGGAGGAGTGAACACAGAGAGTCTTTCAGGACAAAGTGCTCAGTGGAAAAAGCTGATCCAGCTCTCTCTCAATGCAGTTTGTTTCAAGAGAAGTTGCCTGTTGCAGAGGGATTTCATGGTACCAGCTCATTCCCACTTAGTTCAGGTATTTGAAAACAATCAGATTGAAATAGATTTCCCCCATTTCTCTCTCTCTGTAACTGTTGTATTTGTTACAAGCTCTTCAAGAAATCTGAAAGTAATTTGTTCTTCTTTGACACTTGTTAGATTTTTTAAAAAATGTTGAAGGAAAACTGGTACTGTAAAAGGAAGCAGAAAAACTTGGGTAGTTTGGGACATATGTGACTTTTTTTTCCTTTTTCTTTTTCATACTTGGTTAAGATATGTACTTGTGTAAGAAAAAAAGTTGTATAATAAACATATTAGTAATGTTGGAAGTAAGACATGTTTTCCTAATACATTGGTGGAATTATTCTGGATCAGTTGACTCTTCTGTAAATATGCCCTTAAGGTCAGGAGGACCTTTGGTTCCACTGCTTTACAAATGCCATTTGCATAAGTTCAAATTGTCCAGGTCCAGTTCTCAAACACAACCAACTTTTTGGCAGCATTTCAGAATTTATAGTTGCATTGGATTGGTACAGATATTTGGGGGTTCTATTTTTCACACTTCTGTTTGTATTTAGCAGCTCCTTTCATATTTTCTATAGAAGATGCAATTGAGCATGATTAAATCTTCCTTCTGTATTTTATGGGATAGTAGAGAGAGTCACTCACTTTCAGCCTCTTGATCAGAAGACAGGAGAGGATGACTTCATCAACACAGGGCATTTCGAAATGGATTACTTAAAACATTTCTTTAATATAAAGCCTCCTCTATCTGTAATGAACTGCAGGAAACTGTTCTTCGTGCAAGAAAGTTTGGCTTTCAAGTGGAGCCCACTTTTGCTCTTTTTGATTTAGTACTGGGGAAAAAAAAATCTAAAATTATTTTTGAGGCTACAGAAAGGCTTTTTCCTGAAGAGAAGCAGGAGATGCTTTTCTCCTAGTTGGACAGTGTGCTGATCAGTCAGTGGCATTTCAGCCTGGGAACAAGGAGGATTCTCCTCCTTGACCAGAATGGGGGCCAAGGATCTGCAGAGCATCCTGTGGAGTTCCATGCTGTTTTCTGCCTCAGCACAAGGCACTGATCAACATCCCCACAATGGTGATTCACTTTGAGTTACTCATTTAGTAAAGCTTCAACTGCTTTATAAATTAAGGCAGACATTATCATTTTTGAGAAATCTAACAATAACAGCCTACCAGATTCCAGAGAATAATAGCAATGACCAACTGTGCAGGTCAGAGGGGCTGTGAGTGTGCATTCGTGAGGACTTTGGCTCTCCTTTGAGAATTTCAGACAGAAGCTTCTATTAAAGTGCAAAGTATTGTTATTATCTTTGTCCTTTATACATATTTAAATAGTACATGATAATCATCTCTGTGAACTCTTAACTATTCATAAAGGTGGCTGTCAGTTAGAGGCCTGAACCAGTACTCCAGATCCAAATACTTAAAATGATAGATCATGCTGTAACCTTCTGAGAATTATTCATAACCTTTGTGTAGGAGGAGTTTCCTTTTAGGAGACAGGCTTTGCAGATGATTAGTTAGTGGGGAATTTAATTGTTCTGTTGGGGTAATGATATCCAAGAATGGTGGAGAAATTTTGCCAGCTTAAAGTAATTTTTGTAGATTTACCCACAGGAAGAGCAAGAGGCAGAGAGAGGATGATGAAGGTAGAGGGTTCAACCACTTTTCATCCTTCTTGGTGTAGCATTTTCTGATCCATTTCTGATCCTCCATGGCACAGGGAGCTACAAGTAGCTTCAGGTTACAGCTTCAGCTACCTGTGTGTCCCCCACTGCCCCCAAAGAAAGTTTAAAGAAGTATATCAAATTAAAGTTGTATAGAGACAGGTTTGCTCTGAACCATGGAATTTTGAGAACTTCATACAAGTATTTTGCAACTCAGTGCTCAGAACAACTACCCAAATAGCACAAAAACTTAGGTTGGATCCTCCAGGTGGAGTGTTATGGAATGTACATTTTAAACCACCAAAGTTTTCAGTCTCTGTGGACTTCCCAAACATCTTCCTCTTGGGCTGTTGGCTGTTCTTTGGCCACCTCTTCTCTTTGACTCAAAGCAGAATTTACTTAATCTAAAAAACCAAAACCAAACGCTTCTTTCTGACTGAAACTTGAATCAGAAACCTCATACACTGACAATCCATGCGAGAAGTGTCTGCCTTGGGCTGCTGCTGGCCAGCTGTGAGCTCAAAGCCACATGCTCCCCTTGGCCCAGCCTCAGAAGAGGCCATCCCAAACACCGACAGCCCCAGGAGAAAGGAGCAGAGCAGAGACCAGACAGGTGGGAAGCACCTTCCCTTTCACAGGAGCATCATGCAGGACTGTGGGGTCTTGGCACATCATCCCAAGGGTTTTCCAGAGTTAGAGCCTTGCCTGTTTCACACATGGCCTCATCTCCTCTGGAGCTCATCAGGCCTTGGAAAGAGCAGCCTGTGCATCCATGCTCTGATGGGCTGCTGTCCTTCCTGGAGAATTCCACTCTTCCTGATTGAGGGAGATACTCTACTCCTTCCTCTAGTTTATTTTACCCTCTTGGTATGCAGAGTATTCTTTGTTAATCTTCCTTATTTATTTGAATGTTAATTGCTCCTTGTTAATTTGGTTTTCTGTGCTGGAAGCCAAGGTCAACAATGAGTCCTTCCACATTAGCTCTTAGTGTGATTGCAAGGTAGTGCAATGCATCTTGGAAAAAAGTGGAAAGAAGCCTTCCCCCTGTTTTTAATGTAACCTTTGTGTCAGGTAAGGGTTTGGAGGTTGAAAGGCAGAGAGAAAATGTATGTTCAGTGCCGACTGAAGGAGTCCTATTGATTGAAAGGGACTGTTAAATTAAAAGACAGTTGTTTTGAAAGCAAAATATCACTTGACCCCGAAGAGACAGGCAATTGCAGCCCTGGGGTTAGGTATAACAACAGAGCTGGTTTTGCTGTGGGAATGCAAACAGCAGGCCTGGAAAACAGATTTAGGTTTCTTCTGTTGCTTCGTTGTTTGCATAAGCAACTTTCCAACTGCTGTTTTTGTTGCTCTAAGAGCAGTCTCTTCTGAGAACACCCTTCTTTTGGGCTGGAATGGCCATTTTATGAGATAAAAGTAAGAATTTTTGTCTAAAACAGATTCTGTTCCATGGGGCAAAACAAACAGAGCTATCATAACACTTTAAATAGTAATCAAATATGTTTTTCTGTTTGCATTCAAAAAGGTGGAAAGGTAACTTGACAAGATGAAAGAAGGAACCAGATTTGTGTATCCCCCCTTTCTCAGTAACAGGTATAGAGTTCTAGAGAAGACTTCAAGGCAAAAAGAAAAAAGCATAGAATATACTGTTATGGTGTTATTTTTGTCTTTCATTTTTATGACAACTTATTTGTACTTAAAGGAATCTTTCCAAAGAGTTAAGAAGCATCATTAAATAAAGACTGTGAAATGTGCAATATGGCTTATTTATTTAAATGTTAATTGGTCCAACGAACACTTCTAATTAGCTCTATATTTGCTTAGCAAAAAGTTTTACAAATTCCAATTGTGAAAAGCAGCTATTTTGAGCTGGTAAGCATGTTGCAGAATCAGCTATGATTTTTCTATAGTTCTCAGCCCTTGAAGGCACAATTTAATTTTTCATGTATGCATACTAGCAACGGTAAACACTTGCGAGTGTAAAGAACCTTCTTTAATTAGCTGCACAACAATTAAAGGATTCACAAACTAAATTGAACCCTGTCTCTGTGCTTACTAGCTGAATTCTACCACCTGTCACAACAGCACTTTGTTCAATCTGTTATGCAAAATCATTATAGCAATATAGCTGAGGAAAAAAAAAGAGAAAACAGCAATTATTTCTTACTTTTCTCTTGAATGGGTTATTTTGGGTTATACTGATGTCAGGTTCATTGAAGCTAACCTTTTGAAATCTGTAACAGCATAATATTTATATGGCAGGCTTAGAATAGCTAGGAGAATATTTTGTTTTACCCTTTTAAGAGCAAGTGAGGCACATCCTGAAAGTACGGTACTTTCTCTGATCATTTGGAGGAAAAAAAATCTCACCAAAAACTGTGCTAACTCCTGCAGCAGCCTGTTATTGCTCTTTGTCAGACAAAAAAATGACCAACATCTAATAGTACAAAATACTCTTTTGTTATTAAAGCTTGTATGCCAATATGAAATCTAGTTTTAAAACCCACTGGTTTCCTAGAGTGGAAAGAGCTGCACTTTTAGCTTACCTGTCGTGGCTTCTGGCATATGTGATTATTCTTCAGATCCTGAAAATATAGTAGCACATAAATATAATCTATAAGATACTGGACTTAATTGTGTGCTAACTTTATTTTTCCTTCAAGCAGAAGTGGTTAAAAATGAAGAAGTTTGCGTCTTTACAGAAGAGCATTCGACTGCACCCCTTCTCTGAAGGGAGCCCAAAGGAGCAGGTGCACCAGGACACGAGGGGTCCTGATTTGCATCCCCATTTACACCTTCATGTGCAGGAGTCAGGCTCTGACAGCTCCTGGAGACCTGGCTTGGGGTGTACAAAGCTTCAGGCACCATTTCACCCCTCTGCTGCCTGGGAAGGTGAACACCTGGTTTACCCCCTGCTCACTCATCTTCCTACTCATTTTGTGCTGGGCAGAATTGGAGGGCACAGGAGGAGGGTGGAAACTTATGAAAGGCCAGCTGGGGGAGGAGGTGAGCATGGGGCAAGAGGGTGAAGGCCCCTAGCAGTGCCTTGGGTCACCTGCCCTGCTGCTCCTTGCCCAGATCTTTACAGGGACAGTGATCCACCCCTCAGCACCCCAGGGCTTGTGGTGCTGCTGAGCATTCCCAGTGAAGCAGCAGCACATTTTCTCTGGGTAAGGACTGTGGGGCTGCAGGTAGTGAGGAAGACCTGTTTAGGTTTCTCTTTATTCTGCTGTGACAGCTGACAGGAATGTGCACCTTGCTGCCAGCTCTCCTGCGGGAGAGGCACAGGTAGGTTCTGTGTGCTCACCAGAGCTGAGGAGCTGAAAGCAAAGCTGCCTGCTGACAGCTTCCTGAAATCATATCAATAACATATTGTTAGCTCTGCTGATTGAAGCTAAAAGAGTCTGCTGTTGGATAAAGGATACGTGATACGGGCATTTCATAAGCTAGGGATATAAATGAATAACTCTGCTCATTCACGGTGCTTGCACTTTTTACAGTATAATTTTTATACCATTGTCATTTTACAATATTTTTCAAAAACACAGAAAGAGAACAAAGAAGTTGTTTAATAACACTGTGAGTTTGGTTTTTTCCTAAAATGTCAATCAGAAAATAAAATTCAACAAAAATAAAGCTGCAAGGAAGCCAGATACTTTGATTAAACTTGACTTAAATTCTCAGATAATTTTGCACTGAAGTATGAGGAGCCACAATTTGCTCTATACATCTTCTTCTTTCTTTCTCACATCAAATAAGAATAGTTGGTCTATTCTGAAGTATAAAACTAAGGAGATGAAAATCCTTTTAATTAGAAAGAGGTATAATGATCTCCATATTCATAAGTGTAGGTGCAAGGGGCTGGAATTCAGAAAAATTAGTTTCTGCTTGGGCAAGAGGAGCAATACCATTACCCAAGCAGGGAACTCCTGAATGCTCTCAGCTCTGGAGATTTGGGATTCGGTCCTGTAGGATGAGAATCTCTCTGACAATCCTGTTGCAAGTAGTGGGAGCCCAGTCACTGCCTCCCACAGCCAGGTGCTTGAACCTGAGCCACCAAGCCTTCCCCCTCCTTTGGTCTGGCTCTGTGTTTTGGTGGAGTCACCTGGATTCACACTGGTTTGCAGCAGCGTGAATTAACATGGAGTGAAGCTTTACATGAGCTGGAGAAAGTGAACACAAACTGCTCATTTGCACAGGCTTTTCAAGAGGCTTGAAGTAGTTTCAGTGAGATTTTGTGGCGTTTATTTACGTGTTGTGTTGAAATCCTGCAGTGATGCAGTCCCTGTTAGTCCCTGGTCCTTCTGATAACTGTAGCTGCTCTCAGCTCACTGTGGGACTGAAGGCTCCTGGGATGCTGTCAGTCACTGGAAGGAGTTTGGTCAGAGCTGTTTGTGGCCAGAGCTGGCTGCTAAGGATATATTACAGTCAGCAGAGTCCATCTCCCACCAGACTTTGCAACCGTAATTGAACTTGCCAGGGTCTGTCATCCTGGGATTGCATTTATCAGACTTTCTTTGTCAGCTTTGTTACCACTCACCTAGCACCACGAGAGGCTGTCTTTTCAGCCAAGGGCCTGCAATGTTGCAATTAACATCAAAATTATTTAAAGGATTTTCATCCTGCAGGTAGCTTTGAAATGTTATTGTATTTTTACCATATTCCTTCTCCTCCCATTCATCTATCTGCCATGTGTCTGCCAGGTTTGCAGTGCCCTTTCTATTAATGATCAAAGCTACTGTGCCCATATAAAACAGAGATGCCCAAGCAGCAGTTGGTGCCCAGCTTGTTGGGTCCTGGAGGCCATTGCACTTAAACATGTGTCCTCTTTCACCGTAGTCAGTGCTCACATCTCTGCTTCCATGGAGAGATGCACAAGGTGATTCCCTTTCCTGTACCTGATCCCTCAGGGCAAAGGGAGGAGATTCTCTGATCCCTTCAGGGGCTGCACCCCACTGCAGCCAAGAGCACTGCAAAGATGGGACATTTTTTGTGGTCACCGGTGTGACATCATTGTTATTCCCTTGCCTTAACTGCAAAACTGTTACAACTGTTTGGTACCATCATTCAGAGGAAGAGGCAGAATAATCTCACTGCAGCAGGTAGAGAGGATTTAAAATCAGCTGGGAAAATACAGGAAAATACCCCTTGTAAGTTACTTTTGGTATAGATGTTGCAGTTTGGGGTTGTCTTCTTCCCTCTGAAAGAGCAGTGTGATGTATTTCTTTTGCTTCTCTAAAAGGACATATGATAAAGAGCTTTTTTTTTTGGAGATTTCTGACCCCAGAGTGGGTGTCTGAGCAGCACAGTGACTGCTAACCACACCCTGGTAAGCCTGAGCCACTTGTATCAGTGGGAAAGCAGCTTAGGAGGTACAAGTTGGCCTTTGAGTTCCCAGCTCTGCTCTGGTGTGCATGACAGTGATCAATTAATAAAGTTAATTGACAGAAGCAGTGATATATCAGTAAGAATATGGGCAGAACAGAACACCAATGGAATAAAGGGGATTTTTGTTTTCTTCTGCTTCATTTTATTTGGTGACAATTAAGTATATTTTTTTATGCCTTAGTCTGTGTGGTGTTTCCTCATCTGTCTTTTCCACTTAATTCTTTAACTAGTTTTTCCTTTCTGCTTTTTGGGAGACCACAAACACAAAGGGTATTCTGTGAAATGTTTGCTCTATTTTTCCAGCATTAACCTGCTACTAGAGTCCCTGCCTATTTCAACTGCATCTTTTACTCTATCTCGTTCCACTCAAACTTTAAGACTTTCTCAGCTTTATCCTTTTTCCCCCTGGAAAATAGTATTAAACGAATATGATGAGCAATAACTCATCAAAGCCACTTGTATCTAAGAATCACTATGACCATCTAAATTATGTGTGGTATTTTTTGTCACCAAGTCTATGTGTTATAGGGAGAACAAAAATATATCAGTTGGATTGAGGGAAGAAAGAAGATAGAATTTGGAGAGAGAAAGTATTAACAGCCAAGAATCTCTGTTATTAAGAAACAAAAATTCTCTAGTATTTTAAACAAGAAAAAAAAATTATGCTGATAGGTTTGCCGTGAGTTAAAAACCCTGTCTATTCAGCAGTCAATTATGCTTGATAAAGGAAAGCTATCTGGCATACTGGACTAAGCAATGGGAGTCAAGAGTTCTGGATGCTGTCCCTGGCTTCTTTATAGAGGATGAGCCATCTATTTAAGTCAAGATACATGGCAAGCTTTTTCCTAAATGAGATGTGGAAATGATCAGTTTAGGATACTTATTTCTACAGTGCTGAAATTCTGAAAACCTTGGTCCCTTTACACTCTTTGGGAGAACAGAAATTGGGCAAGTTACTTCTGAATTTCTACCTGTTTCCACTTCCAGTGTATTAAGATATTGGATATTTCTGTACCCAACAAAGAAACATTTAGCAGGGTGTTCCTCTCCTCCCTGAACTGATCACAGTGTGCTTTGGGGTCCCATGTTCTGGAGGCCTTTAGGGAATGCTGGGGCAGGAGCTGGTGGGAGTAACTGCTGGGGAAGTTTCAGCAGCTGCTGGGGGGAAAGGAGGAGCTCTTTCCACATCTGTAGTGTGGAAATCATGGGGGTGATTTTTTTTTAATGTTGTTTTTTTCTTAAATATACTGACCTTGAAGAATCCAGCAATTTATCTTTTCATTCTCTCTATATTTCTTCCTCTCTTTTGTTTCCTATTTAGAATTATTAGAAGTAAAATAAATGCAGTTGTATTATATATGTACTTAAGGGTATGTATTATCACATATGTTCTCTTTCATGTGCAACAGGTTACACAAGGTTTAATGTATTAATCTTTCTTTTTTCTTAAAACATTTTCTTAGGCACGTAGTTTCTGTCTTGATGTCATCACAGGTAGCCCATATGCTTAGTGATGCATTGTTTTGTCTACAGCCTAACTCAATAGCATGCAATTTGGAGCATCCTTAATTATCCTACAAACCATTTTGTGATAATGAAACCAAATATGGTGTAGACTTGGCTGACATCTCTGTGATATTACTTGGCATACAAAATATTTCTGTTTAAAATATAAATTGGTTACTGCTTCTTCAAAATATGCATTCTATTAATTAAATCTATACTTGAGACATCATCCCCCCACCTCCCAAGCTGTTATAAGTATTCTTTCTCTCCTTGTTCTGTATGCAGATAGGGTTGGGTATGGGCTCTCTAATTTGACAAAAAATAGGCTAACCTTGGGGTCTTTCAGTCCTACAACTATAGCTGAGTGTGCAGAGTCTTTCCATATAACTAGGTCTTTTGTTCCACTGGAGCAAATGACTTAATTTGTTAGAGAGCTTTTTTTTTTTAAAAAAGGTTTAACTGTAACAGTCTTTACCTAATAGACCTGGGATTGCAGGGAGGTGATTAATGTGAATTAAAGGATCTCTGTGACACAGGACTAAAGGACAGAATTACGGTGCTGTTGTTGTTGGCAATCCCACTCGTGCAATTTATTTCCTCCCTAAACCAGATTCCCAACATTTTGCATAAAGTTAAAGTCTAACTGGACCACATACTTTTCAAAACCCTCTTTATTCAGGGATGTTCTGTTTATGCATTTTCCCAGGCAATGTGTGTCTTTGTCCCTTGGAATCCATCTATTTATTGCAGTGACACCTACTGCTGAGAGAGCTGATCCGCAACAGGATCGGATCCTGTTAAACTTGGCCAACAAGCACTTTGTGACTCAACCAGCAGATGTTTCTGTGGCTCAGGTCAAAGGCAACTTATGGACTCAGGTTTTTTTGCTTTGCTCCTAGCATTAAGTGCCAGGAAAGTCAACACTAGGTACAGACAGTTGACCTGACCAGTAGCAGGAGGAACTGAACCAGGGCCCTGAGGATCATGCAAAGACCAAAGCATTAGTCTGTTGAGCCACTGTGCTGGCTACAGTCCAGCAGTTTCAGACAACTGACTATCTGATTGCATGCCTGGATTTTAGTAATGATTTCACATACTTATTTGATGATTTGTATCCAAGCTTATGCTTCTGACAGGTGCCCTTGCAAACAAAATCTCACTGGGCTATCACATATGAATATTTCACAGTCAATCATACTTTGATCTTCAGGACATATGTGCATTTGACATTATATTTAGCTGTGCACAAAATCTAAGTCTAAGCCTTTGTGAAATGAAAAAAAAAAATTATCAACCCATCATTACAGTTTTGGATTTAAGTTGTTTCAAACTGTGCTTTGAGTTCTGTGGTCCTAACTCTTCTGTATTGATCACTTTGTAATTTGTTCAGGGGGCCTGATCTTCCTGGCCTCATCCAGCTGAAATGCTTGGCCTTTTATTTGGAACTTTCCTGTGTGAGGAATGCAGGATTAATAGGGTCAACATTATGTATCTTTTAATGTTATATAATGGGTTAGAGAGTTGCAGACTTCCAGTGCAGTGCAGTGTCCTCAGATGAGAATAGGAGATTCAGAGCCCTTTCCATGCTGTAAAAATGACAAAAAAATGAAATAATAAATATGCTTTGTAGAGTCTTCCAGGCATTTTATTATTTTATTTGTACTCTGTGATGGTAAAGTGGTTCATTAAAAGCTTAATTTTAAGGTTTCTTCAATCTGATGTGGATGCCAGTTAGATTAATTAAAGTGAATGATCAGATAGGAGCTACAGGAAATTGATCAAATTGGAGAGGGTTTAATCAGTTGTATACATTCCAAATTACATGAAAATAACAAATTTACTTTAAAAAATGCTGTTTCTAAAGTAACAGAAGCTTTAGTTTAATGAAGCATTCCCCAAATAAGGCTCCAGTATGAATTTTGGTATCACTCTTTTCTTTACTTTTACCATCAAAAGATCACTATGAAAAAAAAAGTAAAATGAGAGTCAATGTTTATAAGCTAAGGAATAAGGATCCTAGATGCAACCAGTCCCTGGAAAAAAAAAAAATCTTTTTTTTAAAATTATTTTTTAATCTACTGGACTTTCAGTACCAATTATTTATCTTTCTCTTCTTTGGATCTGACTTCTTAAGTATATGCAAGTGAAATAGAATAAATAAAAAGGAAAACAGATTTTGCTAAGTCACATGCAAAGTAGCAATAAATCAAACAGCTTGTCTGCATTCTTCTAATCTTTCTATTCTAATCTGTGAGTGAGATTTATAAATGACCTCTCCTCTCCTCTGTGCTCATCTTCCTAGATTGTGATCACAAACGGTTCCCAGTCCTCCACTCCATGGGTGCTACCAACCAAAGACTGCTCTGGTGATTTATCTTCCCCTGATCAGTTATCAGTCCCAAAGGCTGTGCTAACTAGAAAGTACCCTGCAGATGTAACAGGTATTTTAGAAAGCCACTCTCTTCCCAGCCCAAAGCAAAGGCAGTACAGCCTCAGCAAACCATTTTCTGTCTGCTAATGACTTTTGAAACTTCAAAATCCCTCTGCTAACCCTTCTTTAAGACATAAAAACTGTTGTGGAATGAGTTGGCTCTGTTGTTACTAAAGGAGTACTTTGTTTTGGAATCAATAAGCAGCTTGTTTAAATATCAGCACTACAAAGCAGCTACAGTTTTGTCAAATGCCTTCCCAGCTGCCCCCTGCGGGGTCCGGGCACTGGAGGGTGGGTGTTGGTGTGGGGCTGCAGCCCTGGAGCCTCCTGGGGCTGTGGGATGGGGCAGCCCTGCCTCCCCCAGAGCTCTGTGAGAGCCCACAGAGAGGCTGTGCTCTGCTCTGCTCCAAACCAGCTCTCAGGAGCTGCGAGATACACGTGCTCTGCAATGCCTACAAAGCCTAAATGTGCTAATGTCACTAATGGTGATAGCCAATTACCAAGCTGGCCTTAATAATGTTTAAATAAAAACAAGTAGATAGGACACATTACCTGTAGGCCAACTTTCTTTTTTTAAAGACATCCTGTTATACTCTAGAAACAGTATATTTTCCTGATATAATTATATTATACCCCAAGGAACAGGACACCTACTTAACAAAAACTCCTATGAAGTCAATGCAATTACTCTATTTTACATAAGTAAAATGAGAATAGAATCTGGCCTAATGTTTATTTCATTTTATCAGACTGGATAATGCTGTCCTGGTGGCATTAAATACAGCTGATCTCTCCCCTCCCCTTCCGTGCACACATGTTTTTGTTAAAATCTTACTATTTACATCTATGTCTCTTAGTATTGCCTACAAATCAGTCAGAGAAGAGTAGGCCATTTATCCTGCCCTACTGTTTATATATTAATCATCTGGCAAATAAACTGCTCAGTATCCTACCCACCTCAGTAATATTTGTGATGTAATTTGTTTGGATGCCCAAATGTCACCAGCGTTGATTGTAAGAGATGAAAAAAATGTACTTGCTCAGCACACCAAGCTCTGGGCTAAAATGTAAGCATGAAATCTCTGGTTTATTTTTGTAATAATGTTTACAGCTGTTTAATGACCCTGAAAGGGTTCAGTAGTCTGGTGTTCTGTATTTCTTAACAGGAGTGTATTATGCTTATAACAGCTTTAGTTCAACTGTTTCTGCTGCAACAATAAGAACAATATTTAATAAAAATTCAATATATATTCTGATCTCAGCAATACCTGTTTACGAGTTGCTAAGAACTGAAGCAGTCTGTATTGGAGTATTTAGAATTTGCCAGTGGACCACAAGATAATGTAGATATATGTGAATTTTTCTAGCTGGAAAGATAAATACCAGGTCTATATTCTGAAAGCATAGGTAACAGTGTGTGTAGCTCTAACTGCTCAGAGGATCAGGGCCAGAGCGAGCTTGTCGTTTAAACACGTGAGCTTGTAAAGCATTACTTTGCTTACTGAACTGTAAATCTTTTAACTAACCTAATCTAAGCTATAATAACAGCACAACAGTGGCTTTAAAATGACTGTTTTCTCTACAGCACTGAAGAGGGGAGAGCTTCAGTGTGTGTGTGTGTGTCCAGCAGGAATGAACAGGTGTAAATAAGAGCTGAATTTGGTCCATCTGTTTACAAAGATAACAGGTGTGTGTCTGCACATATGTGTCTGTATACAGATATTCATGTGCCTGCATATGTTTACATGTGTGCTCAGGCATAGATTTATCTTTAAATTCTCTCATCCTGCTTGCCATATCTTTTCTCCTCTGTTTCCAGCAAGAGGAAGCTCAGCTTCTCGTATTACATTAATGTAGTTGTGATGACAGGCATTTCTGGTGTCATAATTGGTTTTAAATTCCAGTAATCCATTTCAAATAGTTAAATAAAATCTGTGAGTTCAATTGAAATGGCTAAAGCCAGAACTTTTGCTATTGATATCACAGGAAATAGTCTTAAGGGCAAAAATGTGAGTGAAATCAAAATAACTATTAATATCATCAAAGGGACGTGAATGTCTCACTGTACCTTTATGTAGGAGATGAGAGAGAGTATTTTATAATATCTGTATTCCATAGTGAGTTTCATAAGCTGAGCTCTTCCTCAGAGGAAGAGGATCCTGCACACTGGGCAGAGTTGGTGGCCAGATGGCCTTGGATGGTCGGTGTGCTGCCTCCCAGGGGAGCTGCTGCCCTGCCCAGTGCAGTGTGAACCCAGCTGGGTGTAGCCTGTGTCTGCAGCAGGGTTGGTTTGGGGCTTTTTGGCCAAAGCAACTCACCTGGGCAAGAGCTGAGGGTTTCTTTCGTTTGGAAAGGGCAGCCCATAATTCCTGATCCCAACATGCTCTGGTGCGGTGCCTTGTCTTGAGGGACACTGTCTTTACCCAACATTTGAGATAATTAAAGGTCAGAAATTTACTAAATAAACTTCAACAAATATATTTTGAATTCTTTAACAATCTCAATTTTGATTTGCAGTTCATTTTGTAAACATTTGTTAACTACAGAGAACATTGTGCTTCTGTTCCCAGCACGAGAGATGGCAAAACATTCTGTGCCTTCCTTATACGAGAGATCAGGACCATGAAAATAATGTGATAGACTGTGTATTTAACAATTGAAAGCTAGAGGTCTTCCCTATCATGGAGCATCAAAGTAGCACTTATAAATAGCACTTGACTTTTCCAGATTTTTATTTTTGTATACCTTGACACCAAGGTGGGTACCATGAACTGCAGGGGCCTCACTGGGCAATGAAAGCCCCTTGCTCCACCTGGTGCAACTCTCTCTGGCCATAGATCTAGACAGGGATGATGGATAAAGAGGGACAGAATGAAATTGCTATTTCTTTTTTTTTTTTAGAGAAATTAGGAAAATTAGATTGAGTTATCTAATTCATAGTGGAATGATGGATGAGGCTGTGTTTTGTTTCTGTCTTGCATGTGGATACAAGATGAGATTTTGGTAGGTTTTGCTGTGAAAGGGCTAAGGGATACCAGGAGTGGCTCCTGTGAAAGCTGAACAGTAGCAAGGTCCCTGTGTTCAGAAAAGCTGTAACTGGGCATGACAGGAGGAGAAATTTCACAGGGCAGTACTTTCAGTGCCATGGTTGTACTTTGCAATGAAGCCAGGTTGGAGTGAGGAACAGAGGAGCCAATTCAGAGCCAGAGGAAGGAGCAGGCCTGCAAGAAGCAGGGGCAGATGAGGGGGAAATGCAGTTTGAGTGAAGAATACATCTTGAGATTGGGGTAGCTGGCTCCCAGGAACTGCAGGGCTGATCAGAGTGGGCAGCATTCAGAGCTGCTTGCTGCTCACTAAGCAAAGGCTTTGCTGACCTTTCTGCGTATTTAATAAAAAATGTAAAACATTTGCCATGCCATAAGATCCATGGGGGGGGGGGGGTGGTTAGGCTCCCTAGACTTGATCTAGACTTATTAGTCTTTAAATGAGAAATTATGGATTTGGTATTCCTCTAAACTAATTTTTTTACTTGTTCTCTCAATATTCTGCATAAAATATTTCTGTATGATTTTGGAAGACAGAAAATAGCAAAAAGGAAAAATTGGAAAACTTACCATGTTCCAGCTACTGGAACTGCTGTTACTTTATTAAAGTTATATTTGAAAAAGAAGCACAGAATAACTAAAACCTCAACCACAACTCCCCTCCCCAATCCAAATAACCATACATTTGAACTGATGCTTAGGGTTAAACATCAGAATTAATAAATTCCACTGGGATCTGTCAGCATTTCCAAACTTCGATAGAGCATAAAATGCTAAAATTAACTACCCAAACCTTTCTGAGCATGTAAAAGCACCAGGTCCTATTTAGATCAACTGAAAAAAAAGAAATTTAGATTGTAGTTTTGAAGCTGTTATAGAATAATGACAATTCACAAAGACCTTTCTAAACATTCTTCAATGTTTGTGTGTGTCAGCACATGCTATGCATTTCTGGAATTGTCACATTCTTGTTTGCCAGCATGCTTTGTTTAAGCATGGTGGGGAGAAATAACACTCCTGGGTATGTGGAATCCAGACAAAACGTAGATTCAGGTTTTGGGGTTTCTCTTGTATTGTTGTTTGGGAGAGTATTTGTTACATTTTTTTTAAGAAGCACATAGGCAGATATTCAAAATCTCAGTTAACTTCAGGCAGTGGCAGACCTAAGGACCACAAGTATTCAGTTGTTTAATTAATCCTTTTGAACATGAATTTGGTTTGTTCCAAAAGTTAAGCAAACTTTCAAAAATTAAAAAAAAAAAAAAAGTGGTTTGTGTGTACCCACATTTTGAATGATTGTGGTCTGCTGCACAGAAAACTTGAATGGAAATTAAGAATTTTCCTTGTTTGCTACATGGCCTTGGTGAACACCTGGCTTGATTATGTTCTCCTACTCTCTACCTTTGGAAATCAGACACTGCAAGCTAAATTTAAGTGGAGTCCTTTTATGGACTTGATTTCTTTATATTTTTATGAATAACAACATTGACAGTGGGCAAATAATGGGTCCCCAACATGTGACCCAAATCAGACTGTTAGATTTTGAAAAAGATCTGCTGAGTATATGGGCAAAATTAGGTAGCTCTTGTTGTTTTTTAATACACAGGAATATAACACTTTCCTGTACTTACAAGACCTGCATTGTGTCACAACCTCAGTCATCCTGTCAGGAGCAAAGAGGTCTCCCCTCAAAGACCTCCCATACTTTGTTTTTAGACCCTGATCCTACAAATACTTAATCATGTGTGGAACTTTGCTTTCAAGAGTCACCCTTTGAAGTCTACTGGACTGCTCCCACGAGCACAATTACATGCATTTTAAGTGTGTGCCAGATCTGGACCTTGAATTGTCTATCAAGTGGCCACTGTGTAGCTGTGTGAGGAGTGGGGTCCACCCAGGGTGTGCCTGGAGCCCTTGTGGAGGACACAGGGAAAAAATGCTTTTGGGTAAAGCCAAAGAGAGGGGTGACCAAATTAATTTTTTAAGAACCTATAGAATTCAGTGGTTTTGAGAGTGAATAAAGTGTCAAATCATGCCACTGAACAACAAAAATCTTAATTGCAGTCTAATATAATCTTATAGCATCATATAGTTTATGAATTAGTTATGGGAAACTTTATATTTTTAACAGAATTTTATAGATACATTATATCTGTATAGAGTAGAGAAGTGGCAAGGATGGATTATTGTGGACAATTATGCAGACCAGAACAGAGCACTTGTGTTTAACAAACAGCTTTGAATTCTAATTTCCTGCAATATACATAGTGTAGCTACAATTTGTAGTCATTACTGTGTATTAGGAAAGTTATTAGAATTCTTAAACTTGTTGAGGCTTTCCACAACACCTTTCCCAGATTTTAATTGGTTTTATCTAGTTCCATAAGAGAGCTCTTTAAAACAAATCAAAGTGTCTTAAATCACATGTATCACCCATCGAAGGACAGAGATATTCCTTCTGTAATCTGGCAAGTTTTCCTAGGAACAGAAATCTGAAGGTTCTCAATGCTGAATTGAAAGACTTGGCAGAAGATAATTTATGTGCCTTTTGATGGGCTCAGTTTCAAAATGACAAAATAACAATGTTTTGTAACACAAGGGTTAAATCTTAATCTCAGAGGTTTACAAAGCTGCTAGTCGCAGTCTCCTTAAAATTTAATATACCTCGTTAATGCTTACTTGCAAACACTGAAGGATTTTTATGATTATAATCATGTGTTACAGCACCTAGTACTGTTTCTAAGCAGCATACTAATCAGCTTAATGAGATATTACTGCACTTTTTGTTGACTAAAGCAAAATCCCTTTTATTGTTCTAAAGCTTGTCCTTTATTTTTTCCCAAAACATTATCTTGTTTTATTGTACACCAGTAAATATCATACCATCGGTTTTTTGTCAAATCATAAAACTATCTTTCTCATTGTAGAACGTGTAATATATTGAATATGGTTAATGGAACTGAAAGTTACAAATGGATTTCTATTTTGGGGGTTTTTTTGCTGGCTTTTTAAATGAAAATGGGAGAGATGCATAAGATTTCTTTTTTTATAGATTTAGAAATACAGACAGGTGCAGTTTCACAGGAAGGACAAGGGAGGTGGTAAATGCCTTTGCCCCTTCTGTAATAATTAGATTTTGAAATTGTCGCATATTTTAAAATAGTAATGAATAGTTCTTGGTACACATGCAGAATGCATACATGTATGATCAAAACTGTGCAGCACAGTTGGCACTTAATACACTTTTAATTGTTTTTACACTAATTCCTTTGCATTATTATGAGTAGGTAAAACATAAAATGCAAATTGTACGCCAGTGATTCAATGCTTGTAACTCTTTCACAGTCTGAATCTAAAATATCTTCTGATTTTCAGAGATGGAGGAAGCTAGTTTGTGCCTTGGTGTTTCTTCAGCTGTGCCAGAAGCTGACGCCCATCTCAACAGCACCATACTCAATGGGCAATATTCAATGAGTCAGAAGCTGCACCAGATCACTTCCCAGCTCAGCCATGCCTTCCCAGAGCTCCAGAACAGGCAGAATCCCGAGGAGAAGGCGTCAGTGCCACTAGAAGACAAAAGTCACATGTCCATAGCAAACCAGCCCATCAGCAGCCAGATGGCCCTGCTGGCAAACCAGCTCAACAGAGAGGTCGACACCAGCTTGAACGGGCGTGTGGATCTGCAGCAGTTCCTCAATGGACAGAACCTGGGGATTATGTCTCAGATGAGCGACATCGAGGATGACGCCAGGAAGAACAGGAAGTACCCCTGTCCCCTGTGCGGGAAACGCTTCCGCTTCAACAGCATCCTGTCGCTGCACATGCGCACCCACACCGGGGAGAAACCCTTCAAGTGTCCCTACTGTGACCACAGGGCAGCTCAGAAAGGCAACCTGAAGATACACCTGCGTACTCACAAGCTTGGAAACCTTGGCAAAGGGCGTGGAAGGGTCCGAGAAGAAAACAGACTTTTGCATGAGCTGGAGGAGAGAGCAATTCTTCGGGACAAGCAGATGAAGAGCAGCCTCCTGCAGCCACGGCCCGATGTGAAAGCACAGCAGCACACCCAGCCCATGCCGCTCGCAAACTGTAACTTGTCTGTGCCACCTAATCACAACACACCTGATATTTCAAACCCTGTTCCCTCTCCAAAGCCAGCCAGTGTCCAGGAAGAGGTTGTCGCTCAGACAGCCGGGTTCAGATGCACGTTTTGCAAAGGCAAGTTTAAGAAGCGAGAAGAGCTGGACAGGCACATAAGGATCCTACACAAGCCTTACAAGTGCACTCTGTGTGACTTTGCTGCCTCGCAGGAGGAGGAGCTGATCAGCCACGTGGAGAAGGCTCACATAACTGCAGAGTCAGCACAGGGCCAGGGCTCCAACGGGAACGGGGAGCAATCCACCAATGAGTTTCGTTGCGAGGTGTGCGGCCAAGTGTTTAGCCAAGCCTGGTTCCTGAAAGGCCACATGAGAAAGCACAAGGATTCCTTTGAACACTGCTGTCAGATCTGCGGGAGGCGATTCAAAGAGCCTTGGTTTCTTAAAAACCACATGAAAGTTCACCTGAATAAGTTATCTGTAAAGAACAAATCTCCTAATGATCCTGAAGTACCTGTCTCCATCAGCAGCATGTCCCAGGAAGCTCATGCAAACTTGTATTCAAGATATCTGTCATGTTTGCAGAGTGGCTTTCTTCCCCCCGACAAGGCGAGACTGAGTGAACAAAATCAGATCTACAACAAAGGAGATATGCCCATGAAAGAGAAGGAAGTCTTGGGGAAGCTCCTTTCGCCCATTTCTGGCATTGGCCACAGTATTGCCGAAGGGGATAAACATTCTTTATTGGGCTGTCTCAATCTGGTGCCTCCTCTGAAATCCAGCTGTATAGAAAGGTTACAAGCTGCCGCCAAAGCAGCAGAGATGGATCCAGTAAACAGCTATCAGGCCTGGCAGCTTATGGCAAGGGGAATGGCCATGGAACATGGCTTTTTGTCTAAAGAGCAGCAGATACAGCGCAGCCACGAAGACACTTTGGCAAATGCTGGAGTTATGTTTGATAAGGAGAAGCGGGAGTATGTGTTAGTAGGAGCAGATGGCTCTAAGCAGAAAATGCCTGCTGATTTGGTTCACAGCACTAAAATGGGCAATCAGAGAGACTTGCCAAGCAAACTAGACCCTTTAGAAGGCAGTAGAGATTTTTTGTCACATGGTATGAACCAGGGACTCGATTACAACTTACAAAGTCATGGAAACATGAAAGAAAAGCCAACTGAATGCCCGGACTGCGGAAGGGTTTTTAGAACATACCACCAAGTGGTCGTTCACTCCAGGGTCCACAAAAGAGACAGGAAAGGAGAAGATGAAATAATTCAAGGTAGTCTCGATGAGCGGCGTGGGTCTGGAAGTGATCAAGAGTCTCAGTCTGTCAGCAGGTCGACAACACCAGGGTCCTCTAACATTACTGAAGAAAGTGGAGTAGGTGGGGGTCTCTCGCAGACAGGGAGTGCTCAGGAGGACAGCCCTCACCCTTCCTCACCCTCCTCTTCAGGTATGATAACTTCTTCTTCCCTCTCTGCACTGAAAGCTTCATAGCTGTATTTGAAATCATGGCAGTAAAGTAGTTTATGCATTCTCTGGTCAGGTTGTTTCCTACAGTCCACAGGGATGTGCTATTATTTGCCAGAACATCTGTGTTTGGGTTCCTGCAATGCCTTTGAGGTTAATTCTCTGCTCACCCTTTTCCCCTCCAAGGGCAGGTTTCCCAGCCTTTCAGCTGACTCCTTCCCACCCTGCAGGGTCTGAGCAGCCACCAATGGCTCTGTCGCTTCCAGGGCCTCTCCCTCCAGGTTTTGGAAGGTGGTTTTCTCCTCCTCTGCTATTCATGGTGTCTCTTCTGCAGATCCTGCCCTGTCCCCCGTGTAAAAGGGTGAGGAAAGATGCCTTCTTTGAGCTGCAGTTAATAAACTGCACGTTGGCTCCCCTCTCTGATTGCCCTCCTTCTGACAGCCACGTCAGTTCCTTAGCTATGTCCTTGTACCTGGCCACTGGGC